>NC_084635.1:37822060-37979560 GCF_033978795.1 Nerophis ophidion | reverse complement strand
GACTGAGCATTTCATGGAAGCTGTTTTTATAGCCAATCATGACACCCACCTGTTCCCAATTAGCCTGCACACCTGTGGGATTTTCTAAATAAGTGTTTGATGAGCAGTCCCCAACTTTATCAGTATTTATTGCCACCTTTCCCAACTTGTTTGTCACGTGTTGCTGGCATCAAATTCTAAAGTTAATGATTATTTGCAACAACAAAAAAAGTGTTTATGAGTTTGAACATCAAATATGTTGTCTTTGTAGCATATTCAACTGAATATGGCTTGAAAAGGATTTGCAAATCATTGTATTCTGTTTATATTTACATGTAACACAATTTCCCAAGTCATTGAAACGGGGTTTGTACAATGTACATCTGGAGATATCTAGCAACAGAGGGAAGGGAGTTGGGGGTTATGATGGTAGGCCGCAGCTCTCAGGCGTTGACCATCCATTCATCACCCCTGTGGGATTTGCATCAAAGTGACTCGTCTTAAAACTTTACAAAAACCCAAAGGATATTGGGGTCTAGGACTCTCTAACTTTTCCTATTACTTCCTTGCAAATGAACTACAATATATTTTAAAATTAGGGGTGGGCAAATTAATGCGTTAATTATGAGTTAACTCATCAATCTATTAACGCCGACAATTATTTTATCGCACATTTGCGTATGTTGTTTACATGCTTTTATTTTGTTAACGCCTTTTCTTAACAAGATGGCGTCGCCCGGCGTGGAGGGGCTCTTGGTAAAGATGGAACATTTGGCAAAAATACCGGACAATTCTGCAAATGTCATGGCTAGCTTACAGCGTGGTCACTCCGGGATCACTTACGACCGCCAGACAATTCTGAATGTGGATAGATCGGGCCGTTTTGGACTGAATGAGGCGTGCTTGCTAGAGCGGCTAGCTAGCATGGGAATACTTTGCCGGCTACATCCAGCGGCCTGTGAAGCAGCGGAGTATATGTGTTGTCTGTCTATTTATGAATAATGCAGACCAGGAGTGTTGGCTGAGTTCTTAACGTTTGCTTTCAGAGCGTGCATATCACAACATACAAGATGCCGTCATGGCAACACACAACCTATACATGCTCCTCACTCCTGTTGCATGATGGGTAGGGTAGTTCTTTTTCTCCCTGGCTCATAACATCACAATATAGTACCATGTATATGATGCCTTCAGTTTATCAAAGCACCAAGCAAACAATCGGAAAATTCCCATCATATCAATTCCTAGATATGGTCATAATTATTTTAAGTGCACTACGCAGAATAAACACAACATTATTAATATTGCTACTACGGATAATTTGATCCAAAATTCCCTAAAACAGCCCACTACCTATAATATAGGTTTTTTAAACATAAGATCCCTGATCAAAAAAATGTTTCTGCGGTTACCTCAGAAATTGCCTGTTCAGATGTTATGATTGTGGCTCAGAGATTTGTATGTAGATTATATTTATTTTCCATAACAAACAGGATAACTTAAATACCCTGGCAGTGGCAATAAGCTTAAATGTTTGTTTTTACATTTTTGGAGTTGATTTTCATCAAATATGCTATTTAACTGCTACTGTTTAACAAGGACTGATTTAAATTGTGTTTGCACAACAAAAGTTTTGGCGCTTTTGTTCATGTGGGAGAATATTCCAATAAAGGTGCACTACACACTACTTTTGAATTCATTATTGGGCTTTGCGTATACAATGCAGTTAATCATGATTAATCGGACAAATAGTGCGATTAACTTCGATTAAAATGTTTAATCGTTGCCCAGCCCTAGTTAAAATGCATCAATCCCACTTGATTAGATTAGCAGATCTTGAATGGGATTGTTCTGAAAATTGTAATTTCCCCTCGGGGATTAATGAAGTATTTCTGATTTCGGATTCTGAAGCCGTTAGCCAGAATTCTGGATACAAATGTGCCTCCATACTTCTCGTTTGATTAAGAATCCAAATTTACGGCTGACACAGCTCAAAATACTTAACAGAATACATTACAGCGTTGTAAGAATGTATAAAGTGGGTGTAGACTGCTCAGATCGGACTACAACTTCAATGTGGTCCCGTGAAGAACTTCTGGCCTGGACTGTGCGAGAACCTGTCATTGAGAGACTCCCATGCCCATTTCTGTTCTAAACAAAACATAACTCCTTATCAACGCAGCAAGTTAAAACTATTCTCATGAATTGGAAATCAAAAACTGATTGATGTATAAACCTTTACAAAAACATTTTATTAGATGATGTAGTTGTGGAAAGAATGTCTGCTGAATCTAAACAACAACTGACAGAATTCCGATCTCTTTGGGCACCCATGGGGGCCAGGGCTGTTGGGGAACTCCTCGGGGTCAGGTGGGCCTGCGGTATGTTCCATGGTTCCGGCCTGGCGGGCTGATCCTCGGGTGGTCTAGCGGTCGGGGGTTGATGGGGGCGCCTAGGCGGTGTTTGGGGTGCGGGTGGGAATGCATGGCACCCGCCTTGGGACGGGTGGGGGGATTGCGTCCGGGGGCTCAAGTTCCTCTGGTTTCTCCTTCTTCCCTTCAATGTATCTGCTTTCTTTTGTATCTCTAGTTATCATTATGTATATGTGATAATAGAAGTACTTAGGGTCCTTGGCCCATGGCAAAGGACCCTATTGAAACTGCTGTGTTTTATTTTTATTCCGCACCTACGCGCTGTAATTTGTCCCCCTTAACATACTTCAAAACTCACCAAATTTGACACACACGTCGGTATAGCAAACCTTCCCAACATATTAAGCAACCAATCCCCCAAAATGAAAATAGCGCTCTAGCGCCCCCTAGGAAAAAATTACAGACAAAACTGCATGTAACTTCTGTTAGGAATGTCATAGCGACATGAAACAAAAACTCCTAAGTAGGTCTGACTTAGACCCAATTTTCATACACTCACTTCTTTCAGCAAAAATCTACAGGAAGTTGGCAAAAACCCCTTCAAAATACAATTTTCGCAAACAATGCAATTTTTGCCTCTTTGCGCTGTAATTTGACCCCTTTAAAATGCTTCAAAAGTCACCAAACTTGGCGCACACATAAGGACTGGCGAATATTGCGATCTAATGAAAAAAACAAACCCCCAAACTCAAAATTGCGCTCTAGCCCTATTTTTGAATAAAACACTGAAAAAACTGCTCCTAGGAAGAAAACACAGACAAAATTGCTTGTAACTTCTGGTAAGAATGTCGGAGAGACATGAAACAAAAACCTCTATGTAGGTCTCGCTTAGACCTACATTTCATAGATTGACAACCCCCAACAAAAATCAACAGGAAGTTTGCAATCCCCCCTTCAAAACAAAAGTTTTGTAAAAACCGGTCACCTTTCTTCAAACATTATCTCGTCTGAGTGCGTTTGTTGTTTTGGCTTCAAACTCGCACAGGAGAGAGGTCTAACCCTTCTGATTAAAAGTATAGAACAGAGTTTTGATAAGTTCTCAGGTTTTGATTTTACGCGCCTTCAAAGAACCCCTGTGCAAAGTCTCCTAAAAAATGTCATTTTTGCCTCTTTGAGCTGTTATTTGACCCCCTTAAAATGCTTCTAAACTAACCAAACTTGACACACACATCAGGTCTGGCAAAAATTGCCATCTGATGAAAAAACCTAACCTCAAAACTCAAAATTGCGCTCTACCGCCCCCCTAGGAATACAACACGGACAAACTGCTCCTAGGAAGAAAACACAGACAAAACTGCTTGTAACTTCCGGTTGGAATGTCAGAGAGACATGAAACAAAAACACTATGTAGGTCTCACTTAGACCTACATTTTAATAATTAACATACTTTAGCAAAAATCAACAGGAAGTTTGATATTTTCACTTCAATACAACAACTGCATTACTTTCACAATGCATTAGATTCTCAAAATAGTGGCACCAAGGCGTCTTCTAACGCTTATCCGGCCGTGGGACTCGGGGGCAGCAGCCAAAGGCGGACCCGACCAACGCTGCTTGCAGCTTTAATTATTGTTATTATTCATTATCAGTAGTGCTATATTATTGGTATTTTGTATTGATCCATTTGTAGTGTAATAATGCTCATTGTCATTTCTGACTTTTACTATCATATTTGTACATATCTTTTTTGTTGTTGTTGTTGTGTTTGCTGCTGATGTTCTTGTTGTTACATTAGTGTTGGCCACACCTTTTCCTGTTCACACGAGTCTGCTGTTGGGTCAGCTTCATTCACTGTTCACACACACACACACCACACACACACCACACACACCGGTTGATTTGCTGCTTTGTTTCTTTCCAGAGTGTAACATTTCTATTGACCAGGTGTTTGTCTTTGGCAGGAGCGATGAGGTGAACTTCACTGCTGCCACCACATCCTACCAGGAAATATAAACCTGGAAATATAAACCTGGAAATATAAGCCAGGAAAGGTAAGCTGTAAATATGAGCAGGAATTGTAATGTCAGGAAATATAACTCAGCACCTTGCTTGTTTACCTCCTTGCTTTTGTGTCTTGTTGACCTTTATTCTGGATATGTAAAGTGTGTCATTTATTTATGTGTCCAACATTATTTATGTCTATTTTTATTGTGCTTCTTAATAAATATTTTTGGAGTGTATAAACATGATGAATGTCTGTTTGTGTTGTGCTAGAATAAAGTTCCTTGCAGGTGTAAGCGTGAGCGCTCCATTCAAGACACTTGCCAGGAAAATGCGATCTTTTAATGGTTCCCAAGACATATTTACATTTAGAAAAAGCTCATCCCCTGCGGAGCCAGATGGAAGTCTTCAACTTAACCAAGGTTTAAGAACGCTAGCGTGTGTGTCAACACAAAGAGGTTTCGGGGAAACAATAAGGACTTTCAAAGACACAAAATTGAAGACGGGATGATACAATTTGATGGATGTCTTTCAAAATATAAAACTTGTGCAGATTGGAATCATTCTACTGCCTCGTTAGGAGCTTTTTTCAACCCTTGAGAAGACCGTTCTAGGGATGGAGGATGACGTCAGGTTGAAGGGATAGAGGAGAAGAGGTTGCCTTCTGGGGTTGTAGGATGAGTTCGGGTTGAAGGGATAGAGGAGGAGGTTACGTTCTAGGGATGGAGGATGAGGTCACGTTCTAGAGATCAAGGATGACGTTAGGTTCAACGGCTAAAGGAGGAGGTTGCGTTCTTGGGATGGAGGATGAGGTCAGGTTCAAGGGCTCGAGGAGGAGGGGATTTTAGGGATGGAGGATGACGTCAGGTTGAAGGGATAGAGGAGGATGTTACGTTCTAGGGATGGAGGATGAGGTCACGTTCTAGAGATGGAGGAAGACGTCAGGTTCAAGGGCTAGAGGAAGAGGGGATTTTAGGAATAGAGGATGAGGTCAGGTTCTAGGGATAAAGAAAGAGGGGATTCTAGGGATGGAGGATGAGGTCACTGTTCTAGGGATGGAGAATGAAGTCACGGTTTAGGGATGGAGGATGAAGTCACGATTGTAGGGATGGAGTATTAGGTCACGGTTCTAGGGATGGAGGATGAGGTAACGGTTCTAGGGATGGATTATGAGGTCACCGTACAAGGGATGGAGAATGTGGTCATGTTCTAGGGATGGAGGATGAGGTCACGGTTCTACGGCTGTAGGATGAAATCACGGTTTAGGGATGGAGAATGAAGTCACGGTCTAGGGATGGAGGATGAAGTCACGATTCTAGGGATGGAGTATTAGGTCACGGTTCTAAGGATGGAGGATAAGCTCACAGTTATAGAGATGGATTATGAGGTAACCGTACAAGGAATGGAGAATGAGGTCACGGTTCTACGGCTGTAGGATGAAGTCACGTTCTAGGGATGGAGGATGACGTCAGGTTGAAGGGATAGAGGAGAAGATGTTGCCTTCTGGGGTTGTAGGATGAGTTCGGGTTGAAGGGATAGAGGAGGAGGTTACGTTCTAGGGATGGAGGATGAGGTCACGTTCTAGAGATGGAGGAAGACGTCTGGTTCAAGGGCTAGAGGAGGAGGGGATTTTAGGAATAGAGGATGAGGTCAGGTTCTAGGGATAGAGAAAGAGGGGATTCTAGGGATGGAGGATGAGGTCACTGTTCTAGGGATGGAGAATGAAGTCACGGTCTAGGGATGGAGGATGAAGTCACGATTGTAGGGATGGAGTATTAGGTCACGGTTCTAGGGATGGATTATGAGGTCACCGTACAAGGGATGGAGAATGAGGTCATGTTCTAGGGATGGAGGATGAGGTCATGTTCTAGGGATGGAGGATGAGGTCACGGTTCTACGGCTGTAGGATGAAATCACGGTTTAGGGATGGAGAATGAGGTCATGGTTTGAGGGATGGAGGATGAGGTGACTGATCTAGGGATGGAGAATGAAGTCACGCTCTAGGGATGGAGGATGAAGTCACGATTCTAGGGATGGAGTATTAGGTCACGGTTCTAAGGATGGAGGATAAGCTCACTCTTATCGAGATGGATTATGAGGTAACCGTACAAGGAATGGAGAATGAGTTCACGGTTCTAGGGATGGAGGATGAGGTCACGGTTCTACGGCTGTAGGATGAAGTCACGTTCTAGGGATGGAGGATGAAGTCACGATTCTAGGGATGGAGTATTAGGTCACGGTTCTAAGGATGGAGGATAAACTCACTGTTATAGAGATGGATTATGAGGTAACCGTACAAGGAATGGAGAATGAGGTCACGGTTCTAGGGATGGAGGATGAGGTCACGGTTCTAAGGATGGAGGATAAGCTCACTGTTATAGAGATGGATTATGAGGTAACCGTACAAGGAATGGAGAATGAGGTCACGGTTCTAGGGATGGAGGATGAGGTCACGGTTCTACGGCTGTAGGATGAAGTCACGTTCTAGGGATGGAGGATGAGGTCACAGTCCTAGAGATGAGGATGAAGTCTCGGTTCTAAGGATAGGGATTATGTCACGGTAGAAGGGATGGAGGATGAGGTAACAATATAGGGACAGGGATTATGTTACGGTCGTAGGGATGCAGGAGGAGGTCATGGTTCTAGGGATAGGGATTATGTCATGGTTCTAGGGATGGAGGAGGAGGTCACAGACTGCTGTAGATTCTCTTGATGGTGTCTCCCTCGTCCTTGGCGATGATTCCCTTGTCAATGTAAGAGTCCACTTGCTGGTCCATGAAGTCCTTCAGTTTGGACAAATCATAGTCTGCACCACAAAGAATTTGTGTTAACTTCTTGGATAGTCCAAGTCCAACAAACACCCACCGTGCCACCTTCCATGCCAACCATAAACATACCAGTGCCACCTACCATGCAAACTATGAACATACCAGTGCCACCTACCATGCCAACTAAGAACATACTAAGACATAAAATGTATTTCAGCAAATCTTTAGAAACTTGTGGTAAAATAGTTGATGTTCCATAAGTGGAAACAAGACATTAGATATAATATCCTAAAGGATTTCTAGTCGAAATCTTCCTAAACTTGTGGTAAAATAGTTGATGTTCCATGAAGTGGTGGAAGCCATCTACCTAATTGGAAGCGTGATGGCGGGGCATGTGCTGAGAGGGCGGGGCATGTGCTGAGAGGGCGGGGCATTGCTCTGGTGTCTGGTCAAATTGGGAAGAGGATGGCAGGCGTTCAAGGAGCCCGAAGGCTGTTGGTGGCAATGGAAGGTTTGGGCCGGGCTGTGGGGTCACAGACTGTGGAGATTTGTGAACAGAATGGCAAGATGGATGACATCATGGTTGAATTGCTAAAATTGGATATGAGAGTCAGCATGGACGAATAGAACAGACAAGTCATTGCAATGTCTGCTCGCTTGGAAAAACAATATTCCTACTCTACGATTTGACTCCCTGGAATGGCCTTTATTGACGCTGCAAAACAGATGCAGGCTGTTCTGAAAACATCCCCGAGGACTCTTCCATGATGGACGCTTTGACCTGCAACACCTGGGAGTCCAACTTTGCTTGCATTGCATGCAGAGCGGCCCCAGGCCTATGGACACAACGTCACTACTCCAGGACAATGGGTATACACACGCACACCACCCCCACCTTCACCACGGCTTTACTGTCAATCATGTCAACAATATTTACTAACAATCATGTCAACAATATTTACTGTCAATCATGTCAACAATATTTACTGTCAGTCATGTCAATAATATTTACAGTCAATCATGTCAACAATATTTACAGTCAATCATGTCAACAATATTTACAGTCAATCATGTCAACAATGTTTACTGTCAATCATGTCAACAATATTTACTATCAATCATGTCAACAATATTTACTAACAATCATGTCAACAATATTTACAGTCAATCATGTCAACAATATTTACTATCAATCATGTCAACAATATTTACTGTCAATCATGTCAACAATATTTACTATCAATCATGTCAACAATATTTACAGTCAATCATGTCAACAATATTTACTATCAATCATGTCAACAATATTTACTGTCAATCATGTCAACAATATTTACTATCAATCATGTCAACAATATTTACAGTCAATCATGTCAACAATATTTACTATCAATCATGTCAACAATATTTACTGTCAATCATGTCAACAATATTTACTATCAATCATGTCAACAATATTTACAGTCAATCATGTCAACAATATTTACAGTCAATCATGTCAACAATATTTACAGTCAATCATGTCAACAATGTTTACTGTCAATCATGTCAACAATATTTACTATCAATCATGTCAACAATATTTACTGTCAATCATGTTAACAATATTTACTATCAATCATGTCAACATTATTTACTAACAATCATGTCAACAATATTTACTATCAATCATGTCAACAATATTTACAGTCAATCATGTCAACAATATTTACAGTCAATCATGTCAACAATATTTACTATCAATCATGTCAACAATATTTACTGTCAATCATGTCAACAATATTTACTATCAATCATGTCAACAATATTTACAGTCAATCATGTCAACAATATTTACTGTCAATCATGTCAACAATATTTAGAGTCAATCATGTCAACAATATTTACTATCAATCATGTCAACAATATTTACAGTCAATCATGTCAACAATATTTACAGTCAATCATGTCAACAATATTTACAGTCAATCATGTCAACAATGTTTACTGTCAATCATGTCAACAATATTTACTGTCAATCATGTCAACAATATTCACAGTCAATCATGTCAACAATATTTACAGTCAATCATGTCAACAATATTTACTGTCAATCATGTCAACAATATTTACTGTCAATCATGTCAACAATATTTACTGTCAATCATGTCAACAATATTTACTGTCAATCATGTCTGCTTCAGTCCAACTGGCCTGACACCAAAGGCAAGAAAAGTAGGAAGTGACATCTGTTCTGCTGCCTAATCTGGCAGCTGTCGGCCTGAACACACACACACACACACACACACACACACACACACACACACACACACGCACACACGCAGACTTCCTGCTGAGATTGTCCTCATGAACAAACACAATAAAGAGTTTTTATGCCACTGGCTCGGGGCAAAAAGGCTTCTTGTTTGATCACTTGATTACCTTCATGCACTAAGTACACTTGGTTTCACGTAAGTACACTTAGTGAATGATATTTATCTAGTGACTCAAAGCACTTTTACAGAGTGAAATTCCAGTTGGAGCAGTGTGGGTGGCACTGGGAGCAGGTGGCTCAAGTGCCTTGCCCAAGGACACAATGGCAGTGACTAGGATGGCGGAAGTGGGGATCAAACTTGGAACTCTCAAGTTATTGGCACCACCGCCCTATCAATCGAGCCACGCCGCCCCGTACTTAGGTACACTTAAGTGCCCTAAGTCACCAAGACCTGGTTGTTGCATAGACCAGGGGTCACCAAGGCCAGGTTGTTGTGTAGACCAGGGTTCACCAAGGCCAGGTTGTTGTGTAGACCACGGGTCACCAAGACCAGGTCGTTGTGTAGACCAGGGGTCACCAAGACCAGGTCGTTGTGTAGACCAGGGGTCACCAAGACCAGGTCATTGTGTAGACCAGGGGTCACCAAGACCAGGTCGTTGTGTAGACCAGGGGTCACCATGACCAGGTCGTTGTGTAGACCAGGGGTCACCAAGAGCAGGTCGTTGTGTAGACCAGGGGTCACCAAGAGCAGGTCGTTGTGTAGACCACGGGTCACCAAGACCAGGTCGTTGTGTAGACCAGGGGTCACCAAGACCAGGTCGTTGTGTAGACCAGGGGTCACCAAGACCAGGTCGTTGTGTAGACCAGGGTTCACCAAGGCCAGGTCGTTGTGTAGACCAGGGGTCACCAAGACCAGGTCGTTGTGTATACCAGGGGTCACCAAGACCAGGTCGTTGTGTAGACCAGGGGTCACCAAGACCAGGTCGTTGTGTAGACCAGGGTTCACCAAGGCCAGGTCGTTGTGTAGACCAGGGTTCACCAAGGCCAGGTCGTTGTGTAGACCAGGGGTCACCAAGAGCAGGTCGTTGTGTAGACCACGGGTCACCAAGACCAGGTCGTTGTGTAGACCAGGGGTCACCAAGACCAGGTCGTTGTGTAGACCAGGGGTCACCAAGACCAGGTCGTTGTGTAGACCAGGGGTCACCAAGACCAGGTCGTTGTGTAGACCAGGGTTCACCAAGGCCAGGTCGTTGTGTAGACCAGGGGTCACCAAGACCAGGTCGTTGTGTAGAGCACGGGTCACCAAGACCAGGTCGTTGTGTAGACCAGGGGTCACCAAGACCAGGTCGTTGTGTAGACCAGGGGTCACCAAGACCAGGTTGTTGTGTAGACCAGGGGTCACCAAGACCAGGTCGTTGTGTAGACCAGGGGTCACCAAGACCAGGTCGTTGTGTAGACCAGGGGTCACCAAGAGCAGGTCGTTGTGTAGACCAGGGTTCACCAAGGCCAGGTCGTTGTGTAGACCAGGGGTCACCAAGACCAGGTCGTTGTGTAGAGCAGGGTTCACCAAGGCCAGGTCGTTGTGTAGACCAGGGGTCACCAAGAGCAGGTCGTTGTGTAGACCAGGGGTCACCAAGACCAGGTCGTTGTGTAGACCAGGGGTCACCAAGACCAGGTTGTTGTGTAGACCAGGGGTCACCAAGACCAGGTCGCCCATAAGGACCAGATGAGTCGCCCGCTGGCCTGTTCTAAAAATAGCTCAAATAGCAGCACTTACCAGTGAGCTGCCTCTATTTTTTAAATTGTATTTATTTACTAGCAAGCTGGTCTCGCTTTGCTGGACATTTTTAATTCTAAGAGAGACAAAACTCAAATAGAATTTGAAAATCCAAGAAAATATTTTAAAGACTTGGTCTTCACTTGTTTAAATAAATTCATTTATTTTTTTACTTTGCTTCTTATAGCTTTCAGAAAGACAATTTTAGAGAAAAAATACAACCTTAAAAACGATTTTAGGATTTTTAAACACTTTTTACCTTTTAAATTCTTTCCTCCTCTTTCCTGAGAATTTAAATCAATGTTCAAGAAGATTTATTTTTTTATTGTAAAGAATAATAAATACATTTTTATTTAATTCTTCATTTTAGCTTCTGTTTTTTTGTGAAATATTTCTTCAAACTTATTATGATTCAAATTCCAAAAAATTATTCTGGCAAATCTAGAAAATCTGTAGAATCAAACATAAATCTTATTTCAAAGTCGTTTGAATTTCTTTTAAATAAGTTTGTTCTGGAAAATCTAGAAAAAAATTATGATTTGTCTTTGTTAGAAATATAGCTTGGTCCAATTTGTTATATATTCTAACAAAGTGCAGATTGTATTTTAAAACATGTCATCAAAATTATAAAATTAATCTTAATCAGGAAACATAAAATCTTTTTTTTATTTTTTCAAAAAGATTCGAATTAGCTAGTTTTTCTCTTCCTTTTTTTTCCGGTTGAATTCGGAATTTTAAAGAGTCGAAATTGATGATAAACTATGTTTCAAAATGGAATTTTAATTTTTTTCCTGTTTTCTCCTCTTTTAAACCATTCAATTAAGTGTTTTTTTCATCATTTTATTCTCTACAAAAAACCTTCCGTAAAAGTAAAAAAAAATGTACGAAGGAATGACGGACAGAAATACCCTTTTTTTTTATATATGTAGATTTATTTATGAAAGCTAAATTGAGCAAATTGGCTATTTCTGGCAATATATTGAAGTGTGTATCAAACTGGTAGCCCTTGGCATGAATCAGTACCCAAGAAGTAGCTCTTGGTTTCAAAAAGGTTGCTGACCCCTGATGTAAACAATCAACAATAATTAGGACAAACTCATTAAGAGTGACGCCTACTCGATAAGGTCGATGTGGAGCAGACATTGGGTCTCTCCTCCTTCCCAGAGTTGTGTTCTTGGTGTGGTTCCTCCATACCAACTTCAACATGACCTTCATCTATAGATGTCACCTGACTTCTATTGGTGTGGTTCCTCCATACCAACATGACCTTCATCTATAGATGTCACCTGACTTCTATTGGTGTGGTTCCTCCATACCAACATGACCTTCATCTATAGATGTCACCTGACTTCTATTGGTGTGGTTCCTCCATACCAACATGACCTTCATCTATAGATGTCACCTGACTTCTATTGGTGTGGTTCCTCCATACCAACATGACCTTCATCTATAGATGTCACCTGACTTCTATTGGTGTGGTTCCTCCATACCAACTTCAACATGACCTTCATGTATAGATGTCACCTGACTTCTATTGGTGTGGTTCCTCCATACCAACTTCAACATGACCTTCATCTATAGATGTCACCTGACTTCTATTGGTGTGGTTCCTCCATACCAACTTCAACATGACCTTCATCTATAGATGTGACCTGACTTCTATTGGTGTGGTTCCTCCATACCAACATGACCTTCATCTATAGATGTCACCTGACTTCTATTGGTGTGGTTCCTCCATACCAACATGACCTTCATCTATAGATGTCACCTGACTTCTATTGGTGTGGTTCCTCCATACCAACATGACCTTCATCTATAGATGTCACCTGACTTCTATTGGTGTGGTTCCTCCATACCAACATGACCTTCATCTATAGATGTCACCTGACTTCTATTGGTGTGGTTCCTCCATACCAACTTCAACATGACCTTCATCTATAGATGTCACCTGACTTCTATTGGTGTGGTTCCTCCATACCAACTTCAGCATGACCTTCATCTATAGATGTCACCTGACTTCTATTGGTGTGGTTCCTCCATACCAACATGACCTTCATCTATAGATGTCACCTGACTTCTATTGGTGTGGTTCCTCCATACCAACATGACCTTCATCTATAGATGTCACCTGACTTCTATTGGTGTGGTTCCTCCATACCAACATGACCTTCATCTATAGATGTCACCTGACTTCTATTGGTGTGGTTCCTCCATACCAACTTCAACATGACCTTCATCAATATATGTCACCTGACTTCTATTGGTGTGGTTCATCCATACCAACTTCAACATGACCATCTACAGATGTCACCTGACTTCTATTGGTGTGGTTCCTCCAAACCAACTTCAACATGACCTTCATCTATAGATGTCACCTGACTTCTATTGGTGTGGTTCCTCCATACCAACATGACCTTCATCTATAGATGTCACCTGACTTCTATTGGTGTGGTTCCTCCATACCAACTTCAACATGACCTTCATCAATATATGTCACCTGACTTCTATTGGTGTGGTTCCTCCATACCAACATGACCTTCATCTATAGATGTCACCTGACTTCTATTGGTGTGGTTCCTCCATACCAACATGACCTTCATCTATAGATGTCACCTGACTTCTATTGGTGGGTTCCTCCATACCAACTTCAACATGACCTTCATCTATAGATGTCACCTGACTTCTATTGGTGTGGTTCCTCCATACCAACTTCAACATGACCTTCATCTATAGATGTCACCTGACTTCTATTGGTGTGGTTCCTCCATACCAACATGACCTTCATCTATAGATGTCACCTGACTTCTATTGGTGTGGTTCCTCCATACCAACATGACCTTCATCTATAGATGTCACCTGACTTCTATTGGTGTGGTTCCTCCATACCAACATGACCTTCATCTATAGATGTCACCTGACTTCTATTGGTGTGGTTCCTCCATACCAACATGACCTTCATCTATAGATGTCACCTGACTTCTATTGGTGTGGTTCCTCCATACCAACTTCAACATGACCTTCATCTATAGATGTGACCTGACTTCTATTGGTGTGGTTCCTCCATACCAACATGACCTTCATCTATAGATGTCACCTGACTTCTATTGGTGTGGTTCCTCCATACCAACATGACCTTCATCTATAGATGTCACCTGACTTCTATTGGTGTGGTTCCTCCATACCAACATGACCTTCATCTATAGATGTCACCTGACTTCTATTGGTGTGGTTCCTCCATACCAACATGACCTTCATCTATAGATGTCACCTGACTTCTATTGGTGTGGTTCCTCCATACCAACATGACCTTCATCTATAGATGTCACCTGACTTCTATTGGTGTGGTTCCTCCATACCAACTTCAACATGACCTTCATCTATAGATGTCACCTGACTTCTATTGGTGTGGTTCCTCCATACCAACTTCAACATGACCTTCATCTATAGATGTCACCTGACTTCTATTGGTGTGGTTCCTCCATACCAACATGACCTTCATCTATAGATGTCACCTGACTTCTATTGGTGTGGTTCCTCCATACCAACATGACCTTCATCTATAGATGTCACCTGACTTCTATTGGTGTGGTTCCTCCATACCAACATGACCTTCATCTATAGATGTCACCTGACTTCTATTGGTGTGGTTCCTCCATACCAACTTCAACATGACCTTCATCAATATATGTCACCTGACTTCTATTGGTGTGGTTCATCCATACCAACTTCAACATGACCATCTACAGATGTCACCTGACTTCTATTGGTGTGGTTCCTCCAAACCAACTTCAACATGACCTTCATCTATAGATGTCACCTGACTTCTATTGGTGTGGTTCCTCCATACCAACATGACCTTCATCTATAGATGTCACCTGACTTCTATTGGTGTGGTTCCTCCATACCAACTTCAACATGACCTTCATCAATATATGTCACCTGACTTCTATTGGTGTGGTTCCTCCATACCAACATGACCTTCATCTATAGATGTCACCTGACTTCTATTGGTGTGGTTCCTCCATACCAACATGACCTTCATCTATAGATGTCACCTGACTTCTATTGGTGGGTTCCTCCATACCAACTTCAACATGACCTTCATCTATAGATGTGACCTGACTTCTATTGGTGTGGTTCCTCCATACCAACATGACCTTCATCTATAGATGTCACCTGACTTCTATTGGTGTGGTTCCTCCATACCAACATGACCTTCATCTATAGATGTCACCTGACTTCTATTGGTGTGGTTCCTCCATACCAACATGACCTTCATCTATAGATGTCACCTGACTTCTATTGGTGTGGTTCCTCCATACCAACATGACCTTCATCTATAGATGTCACCTGACTTCTATTGGTGTGGTTCCTCCATACCAACATGACCTTCATCTATAGATGTCACCTGACTTCTATTGGTGTGGTTCCTCCATACCAACTTCAACATGACCTTCATCTATAGATGTCACCTGACTTCTATTGGTGTGGTTCCTCCATACCAACTTCAACATGACCTTCATCTATAGATGTCACCTGACTTCTATTGGTGTGGTTCCTCCATACCAACATGACCTTCATCTATAGATGTCACCTGACTTCTATTGGTGTGGTTCCTCCATACCAACATGACCTTCATCTATAGATGTCACCTGACTTCTATTGGTGTGGTTCCTCCATACCAACATGACCTTCATCTATAGATGTCACCTGACTTCTATTGGTGTGGTTCCTCCATACCAACTTCAACATGACCTTCATCAATATATGTCACCTGACTTCTATTGGTGTGGTTCATCCATACCAACTTCAACATGACCATCTACAGATGTCACCTGACTTCTATTGGTGTGGTTCCTCCAAACCAACTTCAACATGACCTTCATCTATAGATGTCACCTGACTTCTATTGGTGTGGTTCCTCCATACCAACATGACCTTCATCTATAGATGTCACCTGACTTCTATTGGTGTGGTTCCTCCATACCAACTTCAACATGACCTTCATCAATATATGTCACCTGACTTCTATTGGTGTGGTTCCTCCATACCAACATGACCTTCATCTATAGATGTCACCTGACTTCTATTGGTGTGGTTCCTCCATACCAACATGACCTTCATCTATAGATGTCACCTGACTTATATTGGTGGGTTCCTCCATACCAACTTCAACATGACCTTCATCTATAGATGTCACCTGACTTCTATTGGTGTGGTTCCTCCATACCAACTTCAACATGACCTTCATCTATAGATGTCACCTGACTTCTATTGGTGTGGTTCCTCCATACCAACATGACCTTCATCTATAGATGTCACCTGACTTCTATTGGTGTGGTTCCTCCATACCAACATGACCTTCATCTATAGATGTCACCTGACTTCTATTGGTGTGGTTCCTCCATACCAACATGACCTTCATCTATAGATGTCACCTGACTTCTATTGGTGTGGTTCCTCCATACCAACATGACCTTCATCTATAGATGTCACCTGACTTCTATTGGTGGGTTCCTCCATACCAACTTCAACATGACCTTCATCTATAGATGTCACCTGACTTCTATTGGTGTGGTTCCTCCATACCAACTTCAACATGACCTTCATCTATAGATGTCACCTGACTTCTATTGGTGTGGTTCCTCCATACCAACATGACCTTCATCTATAGATGTCACCTGACTTCTATTGGTGTGGTTCCTCCATACCAACATGACCTTCATCTATAGATGTCACCTGACTTCTATTGGTGTGGTTCCTCCATACCAACTTCAACATGACCTTCATCTATAGATGTCACCTGACTTCTATTGGTGTGGTTCCTCCATACCAACATGACCTTCATCTATAGATGTCACCTGACTTCTATTGGTGTGGTTCCTCCATACCAACATGACCTTCATCTATAGATGTCACCTGACTTCTATTGGTGTGGTTCCTCCATACCAACATGACCTTCATCTATAGATGTCACCTGACTTCTATTGGTGTGGTTCCTCCATACCAACATGACCTTCATCTATAGATGTCACCTGACTTCTATTGGTGTGGTTCCTCCATACCAACATGACCTTCATCTATAGATGTCACCTGACTTCTATTGGTGTGGTTCCTCCATACCAACTTCAACATGACCTTCATCTATAGATGTCACCTGACTTCTATTGGTGTGGTTCCTCCATACCAACTTCAACATGACCTTCATCTATAGATGTCACCTGACTTCTATTGGTGTGGTTCCTCCATACCAACATGACCTTCATCTATAGATGTCACCTGACTTCTATTGGTGTGGTTCCTCCATACCAACATGACCTTCATCTATAGATGTCACCTGACTTCTATTGGTGTGGTTCCTCCATACCAACATGACCTTCATCTATAGATGTCACCTGACTTCTATTGGTGTGGTTCCTCCATACCAACTTCAACATGACCTTCATCAATATATGTCACCTGACTTCTATTGGTGTGGTTCATCCATACCAACTTCAACATGACCATCTATAGATGTCACCTGACTTCTATTGGTGTGGTTCCTCCAAACCAACTTCAACATGACCTTCATCTATAGATGTCACCTGACTTCTATTGGTGTGGTTCCTCCATACCAACATGACCTTCATCTATAGATGTCACCTGACTTCTATTGGTGTGGTTCCTCCATACCAACTTCAACATGACCTTCATCAATATATGTCACCTGACTTCTATTGGTGTGGTTCCTCCATACCAACATGACCTTCATCTATAGATGTCACCTGACTTCTATTGGTGTGGTTCCTCCATACCAACATGACCTTCATCTATAGATGTCACCTGACTTCTATTGGTGGGTTCCTCCATACCAACTTCAACATGACCTTCATCTATAGATGTCACCTGACTTCTATTGGTGTGGTTCCTCCATACCAACATGACCTTCATCTATAGATGTCACCTGACTTCTATTGGTGTGGTTCCTCCATACCAACATGACCTTCATCTATAGATGTCACCTGACTTCTATTGGTGTGGTTCCTCCATACCAACATGACCTTCATCTATAGATGTCACCTGACTTCTATTGGTGTGGTTCCTCCATACCAACATGACCTTCATCTATAGATGTCACCTGACTTCTATTGGTGTGGTTCCTCCATACCAACATGACCTTCATCTATAGATGTCACCTGACTTCTATTGGTGGGTTCCTCCATACCAACTTCAACATGACCTTCATCTATAGATGTCACCTGACTTCTATTGGTGTGGTTCCTCCATACCAACTTCAACATGACCTTCATCTATAGATGTCACCTGACTTCTATTGGTGTGGTTCCTCCATACCAACATGACCTTCATCTATAGATGTCACCTGACTTCTATTGGTGTGGTTCCTCCATACCAACATGACCTTCATCTATAGATGTCACCTGACTTCTATTGGTGTGGTTCCTCCATACCAACTTCAACATGACCTTCATCTATAGATGTGACCTGACTTCTATTGGTGTGGTTCCTCCATACCAACATGACCTTCATCTATAGATGTCACCTGACTTCTATTGGTGTGGTTCCTCCATACCAACATGACCTTCATCTATAGATGTGACCTGACTTCTATTGGTGTGGTTCCTCCATACCAACTTCAACATGACCTTCATCTATAGATGTCACCTGACTTCTATTGGTGTGGTTCCTCCATACCAACTTCAACATGACCTTCATCTATAGATGTCACCTGACTTCTATTGGTGTGGTTCCTCCATACCAACTTCAACATGACCTTCATCTATAGATGTCACCTGACTTCTATTGGTGTGGTTCCTCCATACCAACATGACCTTCATCTATAGATGTCACCTGACTTCTATTGGTGTGGTTCCTCCATACCAACATGACCTTCATCTATAGATGTCACCTGACTTCTATTGGTGTGGTTCCTCCATACCAACTTCAACATGACCTTCATCTATAGATGTGACCTGACTTCTATTGGTGTGGTTCCTCCATACCAACATGACCTTCATCTATAGATGTCACCTGACTTCTATTGGTGTGGTTCCTCCATACCAACATGACCTTCATCTATAGATGTGACCTGACTTCTATTGGTGTGGTTCCTCCATACCAACTTCAACATGACCTTCATCTATAGATGTCACCTGACTTCTATTGGTGTGGTTCCTCCATACCAACTTCAACATGACCTTCACCTATAGATGTGACCTGACTTCTATTGGTGTGGTTCCTCCATACCAACATGACCTTCATCTATAGATGTCACCTGACTTCTATTGGTGTGGTTCCTCCATACCAACATGACCTTCATCTATAGATGTCACCTGACTTCTATTGGTGTGGTTCCTCCATACCAACTTCAACATGACCTTCATGTATAGATGTCACCTGACATCTATTGGTGTGGTTCCTCCATACCAACTTCAACATGACCTTCATCTATAGATGTCACCTGACATCTATTGGTGTGGTTCCTCCATACCAACATGACCTTCATCTTTCACAACATGGATGTCACCTACCTTCTTTGCCTCCTTCCTTGTTGTGCTTCTTCAGCCATTCAATGTTCTTCCTGATGGCCTCCAAGTACGTCTGCGACTTGTCTGAGGAGCAGACCAACACGTAGCAATATGAAAATAAGAACTTTCTTGAAATTGGATGCAAACTCAACTTGATCTGACAGTGTTGTTTTTAGGAAGAGACCATACCAACAACAATAATATGTATCTGCATTGAAGATCACCCAGATAATAGGGATTTAAAGTGCGGTCTTCAGGGACCGGAAGTAGGCAACTTGGGCTACTTCTGGACCAATAAGGATATAAAGTGTGGTGTTCAGGGACAGCTTATTGGACTAACCTACTTCAGCAGCAATAATCTCCTGTGCTGGGATTCATAGATGTAGTGCTGAGAGTCGAGACTACAGTCAACCTGTATCAATTCTAGCAACATTCTCAAAGGTACTGCAGAGGATCAAAGGTACTCCAGAGGGTTGTACACAACAGACTAAGGGCATCAAGGGTACTGGAGAGGGTTGTAGACAACAGACTAAGAGGATCAAAGGTACTGCAGAGGGTTGTAAACAACAGACTAAGAGAATCAAAGGTACTCCAGAGGGTTTACACAACCGACTAAGATGATCAAAGGTACTGGAGAGGGTTGTATACAAGACTAAGAGGATCAAAGGTACTGGAGAGGGTTGTATGTAAGACTATGAGGATCAAAAGTACTCCAGAAGGTTGTAAACAGAATAAGAGGATCAAAGGTACTGGACCCAACAGACTTAAGAGGATCAAAGGTACTGGACCCAACATACTAAGAGGATCAAAGGAACTGGAGAGGGTTGTAGACAACAGACAAAGAGCTCTAGAGGGTTGTAGACAACAGACTAAGAGGATCAAAAGTACTCCAGAGGGTTGTAGACAACAGACTAAGAGGATCAAAGGTACTCCAGAATTAGGTGTAACTGACATCAGGTGAACATCAGAACTAAATAAATTAACATTGCCTGACCTTCACTGACTGGTAGACTAACTGCTAGAACAACTGGAAGACAAAGCTGTAGACCAATTAGTAGACCAACTGGTAGACTAAATGGTAGATCAACTTGTAGACTGACATGTAGACTAACTGGTAGACAGACAGGTAGACCAACTGGTAGATAAACTTGTAGAGTGACGGGTAGACTGACTGGTATGACTTGTAGATGGCTGATCCTCCTTGGTGGAGTCCTCCAGGTTCTCATACTCCTTCTGCATCTTGGAAGCCTCGGCCTTTGTGTTGTCATCCTCGTCCAAATTTTTTCCAACTGTCAAGAAGTGCAAGACTACTAAAGCAATGTAATGTAACTTTATACAACGTAATGTAATCATTTAATCTAACGTAACAATACAACATATTGAAACTTAATGCAACTTAATTCAACATTATGTAACACTACATAATGTAACATAATGTAATGCAACGTAGCAAAACTTCATGCAACGTAACGTAACTTAATGTTACATAGAGTGACATTATGTAACATAACGTAATGATACACAACATAATTTAATGATACATAACGTAACTAATTGCAATGTAACGCAACTTAATGTAACATAACTTAATGATACATAACATGACTAATTTCAATGTAACGTAACTTAATGATACATAACGTAACTAATTGCAACGTAACATAATGTTACATAACGTAACTAATTGTAATGCAACTTAATGATACATAACATAAATAATTGCAATGTAACGTAACTTAATGATACATAACGTACCTAATTGCAATGTAACGTAACTTAATTATACATAACGTACCTAATTGCAATGTAACGTAACTTAATGATACATAACGTAACTAATTGCAACGTAACATAATGTTACATAACGTAACTAATTGTAACGCAACTTAATGATACATAACATAAATAATTACAATGTAACATAACTTAATGATACATAACGTAATTAATTGCAATGTAACATAACTTAATGATACATAACATAACTAATTGCAATGTAACGTAACTTAATGATACATAACGTAACTAATTGCAATGTAACGTAACTTAATGATACATAACGTAACTAATTGCAATGTAACATAACTTAATGATACATAACATGACTAATTGCAATGTAACGTAACTTAATGATACATAACGTAACTAATTGCAATGTAACGTAACTTAATGATACATAACATACCTAATTGCAATGTAACGTAACTTAATGATACAATACGTAATTAATTGCAATGTAACATAACTTAATGATACATAACATAACTAATTGCAATGTAACGTAACTTAATGACACATAACGTAACTAATTGCAATGTAACGTAATTTAATGATACACAAGGTAACTAACTGCAATTGAATGAAACTTAATGATATATAGCATAACTTAATGCAACGTAACTTAACTTAGTACAACGTAACCCGACATCATACAGCGTAACATAACTTAATGATACATAAGGTAACTAATTGTATTGTAATGTAACTTAATGATACATAACGTGACTAATTACAATGTAATGTAACTAAATGATACATAACAACTAATTGCAATGTAAAGTAACTTAATAATACATAAAGTAACTAATTGCAAAGTAACGTAACTTAATGATACATTACGTAACTAATTGCAATGTAACTTAATTTAATGTTACAAAACGTAACTAATTGGAACTTATCGTAGTGTTATGTTACGTAACGTAACTAATTGCAACGTAACACAATGTTACATATTGTAACTAATTGTAACGTAACTTAATGATACATAACATAAATAATTGCAATGTAACGTAATTTATGTTACATAACATAACTAATTCTGCGATGAGGTGGCGACTTGTCCAGGGTGTACCCAACTTCTGCCCGATTGTAGCTGAGATAGGCACCAGCGCCCCACGCAACCCCAAAGGGAATAAGCCGTGGAAAAATGGATGGAACATAACTAATTGCACCGTAACTTAATGATACATAACGTAACCATTCGCAATGTAACATAATTTAATATTATATACATGATAAATGGGTTGTATAGCGCTTTTCTACCTTCAAGGTACTCAAAGTGCTTTGACACTACTTCCACATTCACACACACATTCACACACTGATGGAGGGAGCTGCCATGCAAGGCGCTAACCAGCACCCATCAGGAGCAAGGGTGAAGTGTCTTGCTCAAGGACACAACAGACGTGACGAGGTTGGTACTAGGTGGGGATTGAACCAGGGACCCTCGGGTTGCGCACGGCCACTCTTCCACTACGCCACATATAACATAACTAATTGCAACGTAACGTAATTTGATGTTACATAACGTAAATAATGGTTACTTATGTAACTTAATGTTACATAACGTAAATACTTGTTACATAACTTAACTTAATGTTGGATAACATAACTAATTGCAACTTAACGTAATTTAATAATATATAACATAACTAATTGCAATGCAACACAATTTAATGTTACATAACGTGACTACTTGCAATGTAACGTAACTAACTGAAATGTAACTTAATTTAATGTTACATAACATACCTAATTGCAACGTTATGTAATTTAATGTTCCATAACGTAAATAATTGTTACTTACGTAACTTAATGTTACATAACATAACAAATTGCAATGTAACATTACTTAATGAAACATAAAATAACAAATTGCAATGTAACGTAACTTTATGTTACATAACGCAATTAACTGCAATGCAATGCCATTTAACGTTACATAATGTTGCTAATTGCAACATAGTGTAACTTAATGTTAGATAACGCAACTAATGAAAACGTAACGTAACTTAATGATACATAATGTAACCACTTGCAACATAACGTAACTTAATGTTACATAAATACTTGCAACGTAACATAACTAAATGTTGCATAACGTAACTACTTGCATTGTGACTTAATGTTACACAATGTAACTACTTGCAACATAACGTAACTTAATGTTACATAACATAACTACCTGCAACATAAAGTAACTTAATGTTACACAGCATAACTACCTGCATCGTAACCTAATGTTACACAACGTAACTACTTGCAACATAACGTAACCTAATGTTACATAACATAACTACTTGCAATGTAACGTTATGTAATGTTACATAACATAACTACTTGCAATGTAACGTTATTTAATGTTACATAACATAACTACTTGCAATGTAACGTTATTTAATGTTACATAACATAACTACTTGCAATGTAACATTATCTAATGTTACATAACATAACTACTTGCTATGTAACGTACTTTAATGTTACATAACATAACTAATTGCAACATTACGTAATTTAATGTTACATAACGTTAATAATGGTTACTTACGTAACTTAATGTTACATAACATAACAAATTGCAATGTAAAATTACTTAATGAAACATAAAATAACACATTGCAATGTAACATTACTTAATGAAACATAAAATAACAAATTGCAATGTAATGCCATTTAACGTTACATAATGTAGCTAATGAAAACGTAACGTAACTTAATGATACATAATGTAACCACTTGCAACATAACGTGACTTAATGTTACATAACATCACTGCTTGCAACACAAAGTAACTTGATGTTACACAACATAACTACCTGCATCGTAACTTAATGTTACACAACGTAACTACTTGCAATATAACGTAACTTAATGTTACATAACATTACTCGCAACGTAACGTTATTTAATGTTACATAACATAACTACTTGCAATGTAACGTTATTTAATGTTGCATAACGTAACTACTTGCAACGGAAGGTTACATTGCAACACTGCAAAGTCTTTTCTTTGGACCAATTCTTCCTGGAGGAGCGATGGTCAATCATTGAGACATTTGGATTTCACCGACCTGCAAAGTCCTGAAGTCCCAGAGACTTTCCCAACTTGTTCTTAGTCTGCAGCGCGATCATGGCGTCCAGATTCTCTGCGGGAAGACAAACTATTGCATCATCACTTCACTTTGAAGATTCACTATTGCATCATCACTTCACTTTGTTAGTTTGAGTTGAAGAATGAATGATCCACATGACTTGATGTGTTATCTATGGCAGAACACTAAGTAGTGTTAAAGAACTACTTGTCTAGAAAATATTATCCATGCTAGATGATATTTTTCCTCCACTCAGCCCGACTGTCCTTCCTGCTCTTGTTTTTAGTCTTTCTTTCTAATTAGCAGCTGGGACTGAGTCAGGTGGGCTGGTTGCTAGGCGACAGGCTATTCCCCACAAAGAAAAGGCGATGGCGTGGAAGCCCATGGTTACCATGGAAACGCTGACATACGCTCGTTTGTTGTGTCCAATGACGCCTGCAGATTTGATTGTGGGGCAGCTGCTGCTCAGGTCATGTTGCAGCGTCTGTTTGCTAAAACCACACCAAGACACGTGTCCCTTCTTTGTTTGCTAAAACTACACCAATACACGTGTCCCTTCTTTGTTTGCTAAAACCACACCAAGACACGTGTCCCTTCTTTGTTTGCTAAAACCACACCAAGACACGTGTCCCTGCTTTGTTTGCTAAAACTACACCAGGACACGTGTCCCTTCTTTGTTTGCTAAAACTACACCAAGACATGTGTCCCTTCTTTGTTTGCTAAAACTACACCAAGACATGTGTCCCTTCTTTGTTTGCTAAAACTACACCAGGACACGTGTCCCTTCTTTGTTTGCTAAAACTACACCAAGACATGTGTCCCTTCTTTGTTTGCTAAAACTACACCAAGACACGTGTCCCTTCTTTGTTTGCTAAAACTACACCAAGACATGTGTCCCTTGTTTGTTTGCTAAAACTACACCAAGACATGTGTCCCTTCTTTGTTTGCTAAAACTACACCAAGACACGTGTCCCTTCTTTGTTTGCTAAAACTACACCAAGACACGTGTCCCTGCTTTGTTTGCTAAAACTACCCCAAGACACGTGTCCCTTCTTTGTTTGCTAAACCCACACCAAGACATGTGTCCCTTCTTTGTTTGCTAAAACTACACCAAGACATGTGTCCCTTGTTTGTTTGCTAAAACTACACCAAGACATGTGTCCCTTCTTTGTTTGCTAAAACTACACCAGGACACGTGTCCCTTCTTTGTTTGCTAAAACTACACCAAGACACGTGTCCCTTCTTTGTTTGCTAAAACTACACCAAGACATGTGTCCCTTGTTTGTTTGCTAAAACTACACCAAGACATGTGTCCCTTCTTTGTTTGCTAAAACTACACCAAGACACGTGTCCCTTCTTTGTTTGCTAAAACTACACCAAGACACGTGTCCCTGCTTTGTTTGCTAAAACTACCCCAAGACACGTGTCCCTTCTTTGTTTGCTAAACCCACACCAAGACATGTGTCCCTTCTTTGTTTGCTAAAACTACACCAAGACACGTGTCCCTTCTTTGTTTGCTAAAAATACACAAAGACACGTGTCCCTTGTTTGTTTGCTACAACTACACCAAGACACGTGTCCCTTCTTTGTTTGCTAAAACTACACCAAGACATGTGTCCCTTCTTTGTTTGCTAAAACTACATCAAGACATGTGTCCCTTCTTTGTTTGCTACAACTACACCAAGACACGTGTCCCTGCTTTGTTTGCTAAAACTACACCAAGACACATGTCCCTTCTTTGTTTGCTAAAACTACACCAAGACATGTGTCCCTTCTTTGTTCGCTAAAACTACACCAAGACATGTGTCCCTGCTTTGTTTGCTAAAACTACACCAAGACATGTGTCCCTTCTTTGTTTGCTAAAACTACACCAAGACACGTGTCCCTTCTTTGTTTGCTAAAACTACACCAAGACACGTGTCCCCTCTTTGTTTGTAAAACTACACCAAGACACGTGTCCCTTCTTTGTTTGCTAAAACTACACCAAGACACGTGTCCCTTCTTTGTTTGCTAAAACCATACCAAGACACGTGTCCCTTCTTTGTTTGCTAAAACTACACCAAGACACGTGTCCCTTCTTTGTTTGCTAAAACTACACCAAGACACGTGTCCCTTCTTTGTTTGCTAAAACTACACCAAGACACGTGTCCCTTCTTTGTTTGCTAAAAATACACAAAGACACGTGTCCCTTGTTTGTTTGCTACAACTACACCAAGACACGTGTCCCTTCTTTGTTTGCTAAAACTACACCAAGACATGTGTCCCTTCTTTGTTTGCTAAAACTACATCAAGACATGTGTCCCTTCTTTGTTTGCTAAAACTACACCAAGACACGTGTCCCTGCTTTGTTTGCTAAAACTACACTAAGACACATGTCCCTTCTTTGTTTGCTAAAACTACACCAAGACATGTGTCCCTTCTTTGTTCGCTAAAACTACACCAAGACATGTGTCCCTTCTTTGTTTGCTAAACCCACAACAAGACATGTGTCCCTTCTTTGTTTGCACAAACTACATCAAAACACGTGTCCTTTCTTTGTTTGCTAAAACTACACCAAGACATGTGTCCCTTCTTTGTTCGCTAAAACTACACCAAGACATGTGTCCCTTCTTTGTTTGCAAAAACTACATCAAGACATGTGTCCCTTCTTTGTTTGCTAAACCTACACCAAGACACATGTCCCTTCTTTGTTTGCTAAAACTACACCATGTGTCCCTTCTTTGTTCGCTAAAACTACACCAAGACATGTGTCCCTTCTTTGTTTTCTAAACCCACAACAAGACATGTGTCCCTTCTTTGTTTGTAAAAACTACATCAAGACATGTGTCCCTTCTTTGTTTGCTAAACCTACACCAAGACACATGTCCCTTCTTTGTTTGCTAAAACTACACCAAGACATGTGTCCCTTCATTGTTTGCTAAAACTACACCAAGACACGTGTCCCTTCATTGTTTGCTAAAACTACACCAAGACACGTGTCCCTTCATTGTTTGCTAAAACTACACCAAGACACGTGTCTCTTCATTGTTTGCTAAAACTACACCAAGACATGTGTCCCTTCATTGTTTGCTAAAACTACACCAAGACACGTGTCCCTTCATTGTTTGCTAAAACTACACCAAGACATGTGTCCCTTCTTTGTTTGAAAACCATGCAGAAAAAGGAGATTTGGTTTTCCTTTTGTTGTCCTTTTCCCTCAAGATGTCAACAAGTCAGAAAAGACAAGAAGTAAATAAAGACAAACTTAAGTGACTTGTCGTACCCAGATAGGCCACGCCCTCTTCAGGTGTGATGGTGCCATACTTGACCATCATCTTGACAAAGTCTATCAGCGTCTTCATGATGGTGATCAGAGTCTCTCTCTCCTCAGCATCTTCATCTGCAAACATCACATGTTGCCATGGCGATCATGCTCTCTCCCTCTGTTTGGCTGCAGGGGGGCGGGGCTTAATGATGGCGGTCAGGATCATTTGTGTGTCTGTGTGTGTGTGTGTGTGTGTGTGTGTGTGTGTGTGTGTGTGTGTGTGTGTGTGAGGCCCATTTCCTTGGAGAACATGTCCCACAAGGATCCATGCATGAGTCCTCTTCCTCCTCATCATCCTCCTCTTCATCATCATCCTCCTCCTCCTGATCATCCTCCTCCTGATCATCATCATCATCCTCCTCTTCCTCCTGATCATCCTCATCATCATCCTCCTCCTCCTGATCATCCTCCTCCTGATCATCATCATCAATATTATCCTCCTCCTGATCATCATCATCCTCCTCCTGATCATCATCATCAATATTATCCTCCTCCTGATCATCATCATCCTCCTCTTCATCATCATCCTCCTCATCATCATCCTCCTCTTCCTCCTGATCATCCTCATCATCATCCTCCTCCTGATCATCATCATCAATATTATCCTCCTCCTGATAATCATCATCATCATCCTCCTCCTCATGATCCTCCTCCTCTTCCTCATCATCATCATCCTCCTCCTCATCACCATTCTCGTCTTCCTCATGATCATCCTCATCATCATCATCCTCATCGTTCTCATCATCCTCCTCCTGATCATCATCATCATCCTCATCATCATCATCCTCCTCCTCATCATCATCCTCCTCATCATCATCATTCTCATCATCCTCCTGATCATCATCATCATCATTATCCTCTTCCTCCTGATCATCCTCATCATCATCATCATTATCCTCCTCCTGATAATCATCATCATCCTCCTCTTCCTCATCATCATCATCCTCCTCCTCATCATCATTCTCCTCTTCCTCCTGATCATCCTCATCATCATCATTCTCATCATCCTCCTGATCATCATCATCATCATTATCCTCTTCCTCCTGATCATCCTCATCATCATCATCATCCTCCTCATCCTCTCCTGATCATCATCATTATCCTCCTCCTGATAATCATCATCATCCTCCTCCTCTTCATCCTCCTCCTCCTCTTCCTCATCATCATCATCCTCCTCATCATCATTCTCCTCTTCCTCCTGATCATCATCATCCTCCTCCTCATCATCATCATCCTCATCATTCTCATCATCCTCCTGATCATCATTATCATTATCCTCTTCCTCTTCATCATCATCATCATCATCCTCCTCCTCTTCCCCCTCCTCTTCCTCATCATCATCCTCCTCCTCCTCCTCATCATCATTCTCCTCTTCCTCCTGATCATCCTCATCATCATCATCATCATCATCCTCCTCCTCCTCCTCCTCCTCATCCTCATTCTCCTCATCATCATACTCCTCATCATCCTCATCATCATCCTCCTCCTGATCATCCTCCTCCTGATCATCATCATCATCCTCCTGATAATCATCATCATCATCATCCTCCTCATCATCATCCTACTCTTCATCATCCTCATCATCATCATTCTCATCATCCTCCTGATCATCATCATCATCATTATCCTCTTCCTCCTGATCATCCTCATCATCATCATCATTATCCTCCTCCTGATAATCATCATCATCCTCCTCTTCCTCATCATCATCATCCTCCTCCTCATCATCATTCTCCTCTTCCTCCTGATCATCCTCATCATCATCATTCTCATCATCCTCCTGATCATCATCATCATCATTATCCTCTTCCTCCTGATCATCCTCATCATCATCATCATCCTCCTCATCCTCTCCTGATCATCATCATTATCCTCCTCCTGATAATCATCATCATCCTCCTCTTCCTCATCATCATCATCCTCCTCCTCATCATCATTCTCCTCTTCCTCCTGATCATCCTCATCATCATCATTCTCATCATCCTCCTGATCATCATCATCATCATTATCCTCTTCCTCCTGATCATCCTCATCATCATCATCATCCTCCTCATCCTCTCCTGATCATCATCATCATCCTCCTCCTCTTCATCCTCCTCCTCCTCTTCCTCATCATCATCATCCTCCTCATCATCATTCTCCTCTTCCTCCTGATCATCATCATCCTCCTCCTCATCATCATCATCCTCATCATTCTCATCATCCTCCTGATCATCATCATCATTATCCTCTTCCTCTTCATCATCCTCATCATCATCATCATCCTCCTCCTCTTCCCCCTCCTCTTCCTCATCATCATCCTCCTCCTCCTCCTCATCATCATTCTCCTCTTCCTCCTGATCATCCTCATCATCATCATCATCATCATCCTCCTCCTCCTCCTCCTCCTCCTCATCCTCATTCTCCTCATCATCATACTCCTCATCATCCTCATCATCATCCTCCTCCTGATCATCCTCCTCCTGATCATCATCATCATCCTCCTGATAATCATCATCATCATCATCCTCCTCATCATCATCCTACTCTTCATCATCCTCATCATCATCCTCTTCCTGATCATCATCATCATCATCATCCTCCTCCTCCTCATCATCATTATCCTCTTCCTCCTGATCATCCTCATCCTCCTCCACCTCCTCCTCCACATGGGTTCCATCAGCAGGAGGTGACCCCACCTGCATGGAGACTCCTGAGCAGGCGGTAGAAGTTGGGGAAGTAGTGCAGGTCCTGCAGACCATCCTCTGGCTGGACTTCATTGTCTTCACTCTGGTCTTCTTTGTCCCACACCTTGTCTTCACTCTCCTCCTCCTCCTCCTCCTCCTCCTCCTCCTCCTTGGAGTTCCATTCATCCTGCTGGGCCATTCCTCCAATCAACAACACCCACAATCCAATCACTAAGTCCCACCAAATCAATAACTCACTTCCTGCTTGTCCTTCTCCTCTCTGATCTCCTCCTTGCTTTCTTCAGCCTCCTTCTTCCTGGCATCTTTGGTGATGAGATCCTGCAGAGCCTCCGCTACTTGGTACTCTAAAGTGTCTGCTTGGCCTTCTGTGATCTGAGGAAGACACACAATCATAGTCCTCTTTGCTTAGTCCAGACATTCTAGTACACAATCATAGTCCTCTTTGCTTAGTCCAGATTGTAGTACACAATCATAGTCCTCTTTGCTTAGTCCAGACATTCTAGTACACAATCATAGTCCTCTTTGCTTAGTCCAGATTGTAGTACACAATAATAGTCCTCTTTGCTTAGTCCAGGCATTGTAGTACACAATCATAGTCCTCTTTGCTTAGTCCAGGCATTGTAGTACACAATCATAGTCCTCTTTGCTTAGTCCAGACATTCTAGTACCCAGTCATAGCCCTCTTTGCTTAGTCCAGGCATTGTAGTACACAATCATAGTCCTCTTTGCTTAGTCCAGGCATTGTAGTACACAGTCATAGCCCTCTTTGCTTAGTCCAGGCATTGTAGTACACAATCATAGTCCTCTTTGCTTAGTCCAGGCATTGTAGTACACAATCAGAGTCCTCTTTGCTTAGTCCAGATTGAAGTACACAATAATAGTCCTCTTTGCTTAGTCCAGGCATTGTAGTACACAATCATAGTCCTCTTTGCTTAGTCCAGGCATTGTAGTACACAATCATAGTCCCCTTTGCTTAGTCCAGCATTCTAGTACCCAGTCATAGCCCTCTTTGCTTAGTCCAGGCATTGTAGTACACAATCATAGTCCTCTTTGCTTAGTCCAGGCATTGTAGTACACAATCAGAGTCCTCTTTGCTTAGTCCAGATATTGTAGTTCACAATCATAGTCCCCTTTGCTTAGTCCAGACATTGTAGTACACAATAATAGTCCTCTTTGCTTAGTCCAGGCATTGTAGTACACAACCATAGTCCACTTTGCTTAGTCCAGACATTCTAGTACCCAGTCATAGCCCTCTTTGCTTAGTCCAGGCATTGTAGTACACAATCATAGTCCACTTTGCTTAGTCCAGGCATTGTAGTACACAATCATAGTCCTCTTTGCTTAGTCCAGACATTCTAGTACCCAGTCATAGCCCTCTTTGCTTAGTCCAGGCATTGTAGTACACAATCATAGTCCTCTTTGCTTAGTCCAGACATTGTAGTACACAATCATATTCCTCTTTGCTTAGTCCAGACATTGTAGTACACAATCATAGTCCTCTTTGCTTAGTCCAGACATTGTAATACACAATCATAGTCCTCTTTGCTTAGTCCAGACATTCTAGTACCCAGTCATAGTCCTCTTTGCTTAGTCCAGACATTGTAATACACAATCATAGTCCTCTTTGCTTAGTCCAGACATTCTAGTACCCAGTCATAGTCCTCTTTGCTTAGTCCAGGCATTGTAGTACACAATCATAGTCAACTTTGCTTAGTCCAGACATTCTAGTACACAATCATAGTCCTCTTTGCTTAGTTCAGACATTGTAGTACACAATAGTAGTCCTCTTTGCTTAGTCCAGACATTGTAGTACACAATCATAGTCCTCTTTGCTTATTCCAGACATTGTAGTACACAATCATAGTCCCCTTTGCTTAGTCCAGACATTGTAGTACACAATCATAGTCCTATTTGCTTAGTCCAGGCATTGTAGTACACAATCATATTCCGCTTTGCTTAGTCCAGACATTGTAGTACACAATCATAGTCCTCTTTGCTTAGTCCAGACATTGTAGTACACAATCATATTCCTCTTTGCTTAGTCCAGTATTTGTAGTACACAATCATAGTCCTCTTTGCTTAGCCCAGACATTCTAGTACACAATCATAGTCCACTTTGCTTAGCCCAGACATTCTAGTACACAATCATAGTCCACTTTGCTTAGTCCAGACATTCTAGTACACAATCATAGTCCTCTTTGCTTAGTCCAGATATTGTAGTTCACAATTATAGTCCTCTTTGCTTAGTCCAGGCATTGTAGTACACAATCATAGTCCTCTTTGCTTAGTCCAGGCATTCTAGTACACAATCTTAGTCCTCTTTGCTTAGTCCAGGCATTGTAGTACACAATCAGAGTCCTCTTTGCTTAGTCCAGGCATTGTAGTACACAATCATATTCCTCTTTGCTTAGTCCAGTATTTGTAGTACACAATCATAGTCCTCTTTGCTTAGCCCAGACATTCTAGTACACAATCATAGTCCACTTTGCTTAGCCCAGACATTCTAGTACACAATCATAGTCCACTTTGCTTAGTCCAGACATTCTAGTACACAATCATAGTCCTCTTTGCTTAGTCCAGGCATTGTAGTACACAATCGTAGTCCACTTTGCTTAGTCCAGACATTGTAGTACACAATCATAGTCCTCTTTGCTTAGTCCAGGCATTGTAGTACACAATCATAGCCCTCTTTGCTTAGTCCAGACATTGTAGTACACAATCATAGTCCTCTTTGCTTAGTCCAGGCATTGTAGTACACAATCATAGTCCTCTTTGCTTAGTCCAGGCATTGTAGTACACAATCGTAGTCCTCTTTGCTTAGTCCAGACATTTTAGTACGCAATCATAGTCCTCTTTGCTTAGTCCAGGCATTGTAGTACACAATCGTAGTCCACTTTGCTTAGTCCAGACATTGTAGTACACAATCATAGTCCTCTTTGCTTAGTCCAGACATTGTAATACACAATCATAGTCCTCTTTGCTTAGTCCAGACATTGTAGTACACAATCATAGTCCTCTTTGCTTAGTCCAGACATTCTAGTACCCAGTCATAGCCCTATTTGCTTAGTCCAGGCATTGTAGTACACAATCGTAGTCCTCTTTGCTTAGTCCAGACATTGTAGTACACAATCATAGTCCTCTTTGCTTAGTCCAGGCATTGTAGTACACAATCATAGCCCTCTTTGCTTAGTCCAGACATTGTAGTACACAATCATAGTCCTCTTTGCTTAGTCCAGACATTGGGTGTCCACGATTCCATTCAATATCGATTCTTGGGCTCAGGATTCGATTTTATATCGATTTTTTCTTAATTCAAAAACGATCTTTTTCCGATTGAAAAGGATTGTGTATTCATTCAATACATAGATTTCAGCAGGATCTACCCCAGTCTGCTGACATGCTAGCAGAGTAGTAGAGTTTTGTAAAAAGCTTTTATAATTGTAAAGGACAACGTTTTATCAACTGACTGCAATAATGTACATTTGTTTTAACTATCAAATGAACCAAAAATATGACTTATTTTATCTTTGTGAAAAACAGTATCAATGTTAGTTATAATTTCAGCATAACACAATAGTCTAAAATACCTTGTTTGCACATATTTTTGGGCCCCCCTCTGGAGCCAGGTGGAAAAGTGGGGCTCGATGGCAAGCGGCTGGTGGCCAGACTGTCTACATGGGGCCCGGATCAGGCATAGCTTGAAAAGGTAACGCGGGCCCCCCTTCAATGGGCTCCGGACTCATGGAAAGGGGCATCGAGGTCAGGTGTGAGCTGGGCGGAAGTCGAAAGCAGGGCCCTTGGCAGTCTGATCCTCGGCTACAGAAGCTAGCTGTTAGGACGTGGGGGCAAGGAGCCTGAGTCGGTGCACGAGGTGGAGAATTGTCAGCCGGATTCAGTCGGACTCACTTCGACGCATAGCAAGGGCTCTGGAACCAGTTCTCTTGAGAGGGGCTGGACTCTCTTCCACTCTGGTGTTGCAAGCAGTGAGAGGCGACTGGCTGGGGTGGCTTTTCTCTTTGCCCTTTGGCTCAGAGCCTGTACGATGTACTTTAGTCCAGTATAGGAGAGGATAGTTTCCCCTTCGGGTGGGGGGACAGGCCTGACTATTGTTTGTGCTTACGCACCAAACAGCAGTTCAGAGTACCCACCCTTTTTGGATTCCCATCGAGGGAGTACTGAAAAGTGCTCCCCAGGTGATTCCCTCGTTCTACTGGGGGACTTCAGCGCTCATGTTGGCAACGACAGTGAAACCTGGAGAGGCGTGATTTTGAAGAATGGCCGCCCGGATCTGAAGCTGAGTGGTGTTTTGTTATTGGACTTTTGTGCTCGTCACAGTTTGTCCATAACAAACACCATGTTCAAACATAAGGGTGTCCATATGTGCACTTGGCACCAGGACACCCTAGGCCGCAGATCCATGATCGACTTTGTAGTTGTGTCATCGGATTTGCGGCCTCATGTTTTGGACACTTGAGTGAAGAGAGGGGCGGAGCTTTCTACCGATCACCACCTGGTGGTGAGTTGGCTGCGATGGTGGGGGAAGATGCCGGACAGACCTGGCAGGTCCAAACGCATTGTGAGGGTCTGCTGGGAACGTCTGGCAGAGTCTCCTGTCAGAGAGAGTTTCAATTCCCACCTCCGGAAGAACTTTGAACATGTCACGAGGGAGGTGCTGGACATTGAGTCCGAGTGGACCATGTTCCGCACCTCTATTGTCGAGGCGGCTGATTGGAGCTGTGGCCGCAAGGTGGTTGGTGCCTGTCGTGGTGGTAATCCTAGAAGGAAGGAGTCCTATTGGGTCATTTTGGCTCATGGGACTCCGAAGGCAGCGGACGGGTACTGACAGGCCAAGCAGGGCGTTGCCTTGACAGTTGCAGAGGAAAAAACTGGGGAATCTGAGGTGGGCTCTCCTATTTCAACAAGGGACTCCTTCCAGTAGCTCCACCCACTCAGCTGATGACTTTATGCAATTCTTTAGTAAGAAAATTGAAGTCATTAGAAAGGAGATTAAAGACAATGCGTCCCAGCTACAACGGGGTTCTATTAACACTGACACGATTGTATATACGGCGGATACTGCCCTCCAAAATAGTTTCTCTCGTTTTGAGGAAATAACATTAGAGGAATTGTTACAACGTGTAAATGGAATAAAACAAACAACATGTTTACTTGACCCTCTTCCTGGGAAACTGATCAAGGAGCTCTTTGTATTATTAGGTCCATCAGTGCTAAATATTATAAACTTATCACTTTCCTCGGGCACTGTTCCCCTAGCATTCAAAAAAGCGGTTATTCATCCTCTTCTTAAAAGACCAAACCTCGATCCTGACCTCATGGTAAACTACCGACCGGTGTCTCACCTTCCCTTTATTTCAAAAATCCTCGAAAAAATTGTTGCGGAGCAGTTAAATGAACACTTAGCGTCTAACAATCTATGTGAAACCTTTCAATCCGGTTTCAGGGCAAATCACTCGACGGAGACAGCCCTCGCAAAAATGACTAATGATCTATTGCTAACGATGGATTCTGATGCGTCATCTATGTTGCTGCTCCTCGATCTTAGCGCTGCTTTCGATACCGTCGATCATAATATTTTATTAGAACGTATCAAAACACGAATTGGTATGTCAGACTTAGCCCTGTCTTGGTTTAACTCTTATCTTACTGATAGGATGCAGTGTGTCTCCCATAACAATGTGACCTCGGACTACGTTAAGGTAACGTGTGGAGTTCCCCAGGGTTCGGTCCTTGGCCCTGCACTCTTCAGCATCTACATGCTGCCGCTAGGTGACATCATACGCAAATACAGTGTTAGCTTTCACTGTTATGCTGATGACACCCAACTCTACATGCCCCTAAAGCTGACCAACACGCCGGATTGTAGTCAGCTGGAGGCGTGTCTTAATGAAATTAAACAATGGATGTCCGCTAACTTTTTGCAACTCAACGCCAAAAAAACGGAAATGCTGATTATCGGTCCTGCTAGACACCGAACTCTATTTAATAATACAACTCTAACATTTGACAACCAAACAATTAAACAAGGCGACACGGTAAAGAATCTGGGTATTATCTTCGACCCAACTCTCTCCTTTGAGGCACACATTAAAAGCGTTACTAAAACGGCCTTCTTTCATCTCCGTAATATCGCTAAAATTCGCTCCATTCTGTCCACTAAAGACGCTGAGATCATTATCCATGCGTTTGTTACGTCTCGCCTCGACTACTGTAACGTATTATTTTCGGGTCTCCCCATGTCTAGCATTAAAAGATTACAGTTGGTACAAAATGCGGCTGCTAGACTTTTGACAAGAACAAGAAAGTTTGATCACATTACGCCTGTACTGTATATACCTTTATATACATATATACATACATATATACCTATACTGTATATACCTTTATATACATATATACATACATATATACCTGTACTGGCTCACCTGCACTGGCTTCCTGTGCACTTAAGATGTGACTTTAAGGTTTTACTACTTACGTATAAAATACTACACGGTCTAGCTCCCTCCTATCTTGCCGATTGTATTGTACCATATGTCCCGGCAAGAAATCTGCGTTCAAAGGACTCCGGCTTATTAGTGATTCCCAAAGCCCAAAAAAAGTCTGCGGGCTATAGAGCGTTTTCCGTTCGGGCTCCAGTACTCTGGAATGCCCTCCCGGTAACAGTTCGAGATGCTACCTCAGTAGAAGCATTTAAGTCTCACCTTAAAACTCATTTGTATACTGTAGCCTTTAAATAGACTCCCTTTTTAGACCAGTTGATCTGCTGTTTCTTTTCTTTTTCTTCTATGTCCCACTCTCCCCTGTGGAGGGGGTCCGGTCTGATCCGGTGGCCATGTACTGCTTGCCTGTGTATCGGCTGGGGACATCTCTGCGCTGCTGATCCGCCTCGACATCTCTGCGCTGCTGATCCGCCTCCGCTTGGGATGGTTTCCTGCTGGCTCCGCTGTGAACGGGACTCTCGCTGCTGAGTTGGACCCGCTTTGGACTGGACTCTCGCGACTGTGTTGGATCCATTGTGGATTGAACTTTCACAGTATCATGTTAGACCCGCTCGACATCCATTGCTTTCCTCCTCTCTAAGGTTTTCATAATCATTATTGTCACAGACGTCCCACTGGATCATTATTTTCACCGATGTCCCGCTGGGTGTGAGTTTTCCTTGCCCTTATGTGGGCCTACCGAGGATGTCGTAGTGGTTTGTGCAGCCCTTTGAGACACTAGTGATTTAGGGCTATATAAGTAAACATTGATTGATTGATTGATTGACTTACGAGGAGTTTGGCAAAGCCATGAAAAACTAATTCCGGATGGCTTCAAAACCATTCTGGACCACCATCCGCCGCCTCAGGAGGGGGAAGCCGTGCACTGTCAACACCGTGTATGGTGGGGCTGCTGTGCTAATTACCTCGACTCAGATCATTTTTAATTGGTGGAGGGAATACTTAGAAGACCTCTTTTACCATGAATTGATTAATGTGGACCCCGACTTAAAGAAGTTGAAAAACTTATTGGGGTGTTACCATTTAGTGGTCAATTGAACGGTATATGTACTGTACTGTGCAATCTACTAATAAAAGTTTCAATCAATCCTCAATCCTATAAGGAAGCAGTGCCTGGGGAATCTGAGGTGGGCTCTCCTATTTCAGGGGCTGAGTTTGCTGAGGTAGTTAAAAAACTCCTCGATGGCAGGACCCGGGGGTGGATGAGATCTGCCCGGAGTTCCTTAAGGCTCTGGATGCTGTGGGGCTGTCTTGGTTGACAAGACTCTTCAGCATCGCGTGGACATCGGGGACGGTACCTCTGGATAGGCAGACCGGTGCAGTGGTTCCTCTCTTTAAGAAGGGGACCTGCAGGATGTGTTCCAATTAAGGTGGGATCACACTCCACAGCCTCCTTGGTGTGATCTGTTCAGGTGTACTGGAGAGGAGGCTATGTCAGATATTCAAATCTTGGATTCAGGAGGAACAGTGTGGTTTTCGTCCTGGTCGTGGACCTGTGGACCAGCTCTATAATCTTGGCAAGGTTCTCGAGGGTGCATGGGAGTTTGCCCAACCAGTCTACATGTGCTTTGAGGACTTAGAGAAAGCATTTGACCGTGTCCCTCTGGAAGACTTGTGGGGAATGTTCAGAGAGTATGGAACATCGGACCGTCGGATTGTGGTGGTCCGCTCCATGTATGATCAGTGTCAGAACTTGGTCCACATTGCCGGCAGTTAGTCAGATCCGTTTCCAGTTGGATTTTGTCAGCGATTCCGTTTAGAACTTTTATGGACAGAACTTCTAGGTGCAGTTGAGGGGATCAGGTTTGTTGGCTGCAGGATTAGGTCTCTGCTTTTTGCAGATGATGTGGTCTTGATGGCTTCATCTGGTCAAGATCTTCAGCTCTCACTGGATCTGTTCTCAGCCGAGTGTGAAGCGACTGAGATGAAAATCAGTATCTCCAAGTCTGAGTCCATGGTTCTCGCCCAGAAAAGGGTAGAGTGCCATCTCTGGGTTGGGGAGGACATCTTTCCCCAAGTGGAGGAGTTCAAGTACCTCGAAGTCTTGTTCACAAATGAGGGAAGAGTGGATCGTGAGATTGACAGGTGGATCGGTGTGGGGTCTGCCACGATGAAGACCCTGTATTGGTCCATTGTGGTGAAGAAGGAGCTAAGCCAGATACAAAACTTTCAATTTACCCGCTGATCTACGTTCCCAACCTCACCTATGGTCATGAGCTTTGGTTTATGACCCAAAAGACAAGATCACGGGTACAAGCGGTCCAAATTACTTTCCTACTCCGCGTGGCAGGTCTCTCCCTTAGAGATAGAGTGAGAAGCTCTGTCATCCGAGACGAGCTCAGAGAAAAGCCGCTGCTCCTCCACATGGAGAGGAGCCAGATGAGGTGGTTCGGGCATCTGGTCAGGATGCCACCTGAACACCTTCCTTAGGGTCCCTGCAGGAGGTGTTCAACCAGTAGGAGGCCACCAGAAAGACCCAGGACACGTTGGGGAGACTATGTCTCTCGCTTTGCCTGGGAATGCTTCCGGACCCCCCCACCCCCCTTATTATTATGTGTAATAATTAGCATATATTCCGCATATTCACGAAGACAAACACATTAACTGGATTGTCAACTATTTTGTTCATTTAAGAGACGCAGGAATTTCTTTGGTCATCTTTGCGTGCGATCAAGTTGTGGGTGTTTTAGCACACACCAGCATTTAGTAGATTGAACGTGTTTTAGCAGACACCAATGTTGAGTAGATTGAACGTGTTTTAGCAGACACCAACATTGAGTAGATTGAACGTGTTTTAGCAGACACCAATGTTGAGTAGATTGGAAGTGTTTTAGCAGACACCAATGGTGAGTAGATTGAACGTGTTTTAGCAGACACCAATGTTGGTAGATTGAACGTGTTTTAGCAGACACCAACATTGAGTAGATTGAACGTGTTTTAGCAGACACCAACATTGAGTAGATTGAACGTGTTTTAGCAGACACCAATGTTGAGTAGATTGGAAGTGTTTTAACAGACACCAATGTTGGAAGATTGAACGTGTTTTAGCAGACACCAATGTTGAGTAGATTGAAAGTGTTTTAGCAGACACCAATGTTGGTAGATTGAACGTGTTTTAGCAGACACCAACATTGAGTAGATTGAACGTGTTTTAGCAGACACCAACATTGAGTAGATTGAACGTGTTTTAGCAGACACCAATGTTGAGTAGATTGAAAGTGTTTTAGCAGACACCAATGGTGAGTAGATTGAACGTGTTTTAGCAGACACCAATGTTGAGTAGATTGAAAGTGTTTTAGCAGACACCAATGTTGGTAGATTGAACGTGTTTTAGCAGACACCAATGTTGAGTAGATTGAAAGTGTTTTAGCAGACACCAATGTTGGTAGATTGAACGTGTTTTAGCAGACACCAACATTGAGTAGCTTGAACGTGTTTTAGCAGACACCAACATTGAGTAGATTGAACGTGTTTTAGCAGACACCAATGTTGAGTAGATTGGAAGTGTTTTAGCAGACACCAATGGTGAGTAGATTGAACGTGTTTTAGCAGACACCAATGTTGAGTAGATTGAAAGTGTTTTAGCAGACACCAATGTTGAGTAGATTGAAAGTGTTTTAGCAGACACCAATGGTGAGAGGATTGAAAGTGTTTTAGCAGACACCAATGTTGAGTAGATTGACAGTGTTTTAGCGTACACCAATGTTGAGTAGATTGGAAGTGTTTTAGCAGACACCAATGTTGAGTAGATTGGAAGTGTTTTAGCAGACACCAACATTGAGTAGATTGAACGTGTTTTAGCAGACACCAATGTTGAGTAGATTGGAAGTGTTTTAGCAGACACCAACATTTGAGTAGATTGACAGTGTTTTAGCAGACAACAACATTGAGTAGATTGAACGTGTTTTAGCAGACACCAACATTGAGTAGATTGACAGTGTTTTAGCAGACAACAACATTGAGTAGATTGAACGTGTTTTAGCAGACACCAATGGTGAGAGGATTGGAAGTGTTTTAGCAGACACCAACATTTGAGTAGATTGACAGTGTTTTAGCAGACAACAACATTGAGTAGATTGAACGTGTTTTAGCAGACACCAACATTGAGTAGATTGACAGTGTTTTAGCAGACAACAACATTGAGTAGATTGAACGTGTTTTAGCAGACACCAATGGTGAGAGGATTGGAAGTGTTTTAGCAGACACCAATGGTGAGAGGACTGAAAGTGTTTTAGCAGACACCAATGTTGAGTAGATTGACAGTGTTTTAGCAGACACCAATGTTGAGTAGATTGGAAGTGTTTTAGCAGACACCAACATTTGAGTAGATTGACAGTGTTTTAGCAGACAACAACATTGAGTAGATTGAACGTGTTTTAGCAGACACCAACATTGAGTAGATTGAACGTGTTCTAGCAGACACCAACATTGAGTAGATTGAACGTGTTTTAGCAGACACCAATGTTGAGTAGATTGAAAGTGTTTTAGCAGACACCAATGGTGAGAGGATTGAAAGTGTTTTAGCAGACACCAATGTTGAGTAGATTGGAAGTTTTTTAGCAGACACCAACATTTGAGTAGATTGACAGTGTTTTAGCAGACAACAACATTGAGTAGATTGAACGTGTTTTAGCAGACACCAACATTGAGTAGATTGACAGTGTTTTAGCAGACAACAACATTGAGTAGATTGAACGTGTTTTAGCAGACACCAATGGTGAGAGGATTGGAAGTGTTTTAGCAGACACCAACATTGAGTAGATTGACAGTGTTTTAGCAGACAACAACATTGAGTAGATTGAAAGTGTTTTAGCAGACACCAACATTGAGTAGATTGAAAGTGTTTTAGCAGACACCAACATTGAGTAGATTGAAAGTGTTTTAGCAGACACCAATGTTGAATGGATTGAAAGTGTTTTAGCAGACACCAATGGTGAGTAGATTGAAAGTGTTTTAGCAGACACCAACATTGAGTAGATTGAAAGTGTTTTAGCAGACACCAATAGTGAGTAGATTGACAGTGTTTTAGCAGACAACAACATTGGGGCTTCACGGTGGCAGAGGGGTTAGTGCGTCTGCCTCACAATACGAAGCTCCAGCAGTCCTGGGTTCAAATCCAGGCTCGGGATCTTTCTGTGTGGAGTTTGCATGTTCTCCCCGTGAGTGCGTGGGTTCCCTCCGGGTACTCCGGCTTCCTCCCACCTCCAAATACGTGCACCTGGGGATAGGCCCCTCCCACCTCCAAAGACATGCACCTGGGGATAGGTTGATTGGCAACACTAAATGGTCCCTAGTGTGTGAATGTTGTCTGTCTATCTGTGTTGGCCCTGTGATGAGGTGGCGACTTGTCCACTGAGATAGGCGCCAGCGCCCACCGCAACCCCACAAGGGAATAAGCGGTAGAAAAGGGGCAACATTGAGTAGATTGAAGGTGTTTTAGCAGACACCAACATTGAGAAGTATGCAAGTTTGACTTACCAAGCCAAGTTTGAGCAGCTTTGACACGATCCTGTCAAAGACGCCTCGGTCGTCCTCCTGGTAGATCTTGTCGGCCATCTTCTGCACGATGTCCTGCGAGGTCAGAGCAGCAGTGTCCACCTGAGCCAGCGTCTCTGCCTCCTCTGGAAGGGGACAAGATGTTAGCTTGACTTTCTCTCCACCAGACTTCTTTTGGAACACAGTAAGTACTCATACTAGTGATGGAATACAGTAGCTGCTCATACTGATACTGTACTTAGTGATGGAATACAGTAAGTACTAATACTGTATATGTTGATGTACAAACCCTGTTTCCATACGAGTTGGGAAATTGTGTTAGATGTAAATATAAACCAGGGGTGCCCACACTTTTTCTGCAGGCGAGCTACTTTTCAATTGACCAACTCGAGGGGATCTACCTCATTTATATATATCATTTATATTTATTTATTTATGAAAGAGACATTTTTGTAAACAAGTTAAATGTGTTTAATGATAATACAAGCATGTGTAACACATATAGATGTCTTTCTTTCACGAAGACAAGAATATAAGTTGGTGTATTACCTGATTCTGATGACTTGCATTGATTGGAATCAGACAGTAATGATGATAACGCCCACATTTTCAAATGGAGGAGAAAAAAAGTTGTCCTTTCTGTACAATACCACATGAAAGTGGTTGGTTTTTGGCATCTAATTCATCCAGCTTCCATACACTTAACAAGAAAAACATTGGCAGCAAATTCCGTAGCTTGCTTGATTGACATTCACGGCACCCGAGGGTCTTGTGAGATGACGCTGGCTGCTGCCAGTTCATTATTATGAAAAAATGACCGAGAGGAAGGCGAGAAACACTTTTTATTTCAACAGACTTTCGCGCCGTCCCTTCCGTCAAAACTCTAAAGGCCGACTGCACATTTCCTATCTTCACAATAAAAGCCCTGCTTCATGCTGCCTGCGCTAACAAAATAAGAGTCTCGGAAAGCTGGCGTGCACATCACTTGTGCACGCCAGCTTTCTGAGGGATCGCTTGTGCACGCCAGTTTTCCGAGACTCTGTATTTAGTTAGCGCAGGCAGCATGAAGCAGGGCTTTTATTGTGAAGATAGGAAATGTGCAGTCGGCCTTTAGAGTTTTGACGGAAGGTACGGCGCGAGAGTCTGTTGAAATAAAAAGTGTTTCTGGCCTTCCTCTCGGTCATATTTTCATAATAATGATCTTGCAGCAGCCAGCGTCATCTCACAAGACCCTCCGGTACCGTGAATGTCATTTAAGTGACGTCTTGGTGAAGATTGATGATCACTCATTTTTAGGTCTATTTTTTTTAAAAGCCTGGCTGGAGATCGACTGACACACCCCCCGCGGTCGACTGGTAGCTCGCGATCGACGTAATGGGCACCCCTGTGTTAAACAGAATACAATGATTTGCAAATCCTTTTCAAGCCATATTCAGTTGAATATGCTACAAAGACAACATATTTGATGTTCAAACTCATAAACACTTTTTTTTTTTTGGCAAATAATCATTAACTTTAGAATTTGATGCCAGCAAAATGTGACAAAGAAGTTGGGAAATGTGGCAATAAATACTGATAAAGTTGAGGAATGCTCATCAAAGACTTATTTGGAACATCCCACAGGTGTGCAGGCTAATTGGGAACAGGTGGGTGCCATGATTGGGTATAAAAGTAGCTTCCATGAAATGCTAAGTAATTCACAAACAAGGATGGGGTGAGGGTCACCACTTTGTAAGCAGTTTTAGAACAACATTTCTCAACGAGCTATTGCAAGGAATTTAGGGATTTTACCATCTACGGTCCGTAAAATCATCAAAAGGTTCAGAGAATCTGGAGAAATCACTGCACGTAAGCGATGATATTACAGACCTTTGATCCCTCAGGCGGTACTGCATCAAAAACCGACAGTGTGTAAAGGATATCACCACACGGGCTCAGGAACACTTCAGAAAACCACTGTCAGTAACTACAGTCGGTCGCTACATCTGTAAGTGCAAGTTAAAACTCTGCTATGCAAAGTCAAAGCCATTCATCAACAACACCCAGAAACGCTTTGCTGGGCCCGAGCTCATCTAAGATGGACTGATGCAAAGTAAAAAGCTGTTCTGTTGTCTGCTGAGTCCACATTTCAAATTGTTTTTGGAAACAGAGGACGTGGTGTCCTCTGGAACAAAGAGGAAAATAACCTTTCAGATTGTTATAGGTGCAAAGTGTAAAAGCCAGCATGTGTGATGGTATGGGGGTGCATTAGTGCCCAAGGCATGGGTAACTTACACATCTGTGAAGGCTCCATTAATGCTGAATGGGTCCATACAGGTTTTGGAGCAACATATGTTGTCATCCCCGCAACTCCTGCTTATTTCAGCAAGACAATGCCAAGCCACGTGTTACAACAGCGTGGCTTCGTAGTAAAAGAGTGGAGGTACTTTCCTGGCCCGCCTGCAGTCCAGACCTGTCTCCCATGGAAAATGTGTGGCACATTATGAAGCGTAAAATAGGACAGCGGAGACCCCGGACTGTTGAAGGACTGAAGCTCTACATAAAACAAGAATGGGAAAGAATTCCACTTTCAAAGCTTCAACAATTAGTTTCCTCAGTTCCCAAACGTTGTTAAAGGAAAAGGTGATGTAACACAGTGGTGAACATGCCCTTTCCCAACTACTTTGGCACGTGTTGCAGCCATGAAATTCTAAGTTAATGATTATTTGCAAGAAATAAAAAAGTTTATGAGTTTGAACATCAAATATGTTGTCTTTGTAGCATATTCAACTGAATATGGGATGAAAAGGATTTGCAAATCATTGTATTCTGTTTATATTTACATCTAACACAATTTCCCAACTCATATGGAAACAGGGTTTGTAGTACAGTCAGGACTAAAACTGTATGTAGTGATGTAATACAGTAAGTACTATTATCACTACTATACCCACTGTACTTGCTACTGTAACTTGATGCAATACCTACTGTACTTGCTACTTTGCTTGTTACTGTATTTGCTATTTTACCTACTGTATTTTCTACTGTGCTTGCTACAGTACTTGCCACCATACCTACTGTACTAGCTACTGTGCTTGCTACAGTACTTGCAACTGTACTTGCTACTGTACCTACTGTACTTGCTGCTGTATTTGCTACTCTACCTATTTTACTTGGTACTGCACCTGCTACTGTGCTTGCTACAGTACTTGCTACTCTACCTACTGTACTTGCTACTCTACCTACTGTACTTGCTACTGTACATGACACTATACTATCTGTACTTGTTACTATACCTACTGTGCTTGCTACTGTGCTTGCTACTATACCTACTGTGCTTGATACTGTGCTTGCTACTATACCTACTGTGCTTGCTACTGTGCATGCTACTATACTTGCTACTGTGCTTGCTACTGTGCTTGCCACTATACTTGCTACTGTGCTTGCTACTATACTTGCTACTGTACTTGCTACTGTGCTTGCTACTGTGCTTTCCACTATACTTGCTACTGTGCTTGCTACTGTGCTCGCTACTATACCTACTGTGCTTGATACTATACTTGCTACTGTGCTAGCTACTATACCTACTGTGCTTGATACTATACTTGCTGCTGTGCTTGCTACTATACTGGCTACTGTCCTTGCTACTATACTTGCTCCAGTACTTGCTAGTATACTAGCTATTGTGCTTGCTACTGTGCTTGCTACTATACTTGCTACTGTCCTTGCTACTATACTTGCTACTGTACTTGCTACTATACTTGCTCCAGTACTTGCTAGTATACTAGCTACTGTGCTTGCTACTGTGCTTGCTACTATACTTGCTACTGTGCTTTCCACTATACTTGCTACTGTGCTTGCTACTGTGCTCGCTACTATACCTACTGTGCTTGATACTATACTTGCTGCTGTGCTTGCTACTATACCTACTGTGATTGATACTATACTTGCTACTGTGCTTGCTACTATACCTACTGTGATTGATACTATACTTGCTACTGTGCTTTCCACTATACTTGCTACTGTGCTTGCTACTGTGCTCGCTACTATACCTACTGTGCTTGATACTATACTTGCTGCTGTGCTTGCTACTATACCTACTGTGATTGATACTATACTTGCTACTGTGCTTGCTACTATACTTGCTACTGTCCTTGCTACTATACTTGCTCCAGTACTTGCTAGTATACTAGCTACTGTGCTTGCTACTGTGCTTGCTACTATACTTGCTACTGTGCTTGCTACTGTGCTTGCTACTATACTTGCTACTGTGCTTTCCACTATACTTGCTACTGTGCTTGCTACTGTGCTCGCTACTATACCTACTGTGCTTGATACTATACTTGCTGCTGTGCTTGCTACTATACCTACTGTGATTGATACTATACTTGCTACTGTGCTTGCTACTATACCTACTGTGATTGATACTATACTTGCTACTGTGCTTTCCACTATACTTGCTACTGTGCTTGCTACTGTGCTCGCTACTATACCTACTGTGCTTGATACTATACTTGCTGCTGTGCTTGCTACTATACCTACTGTGATTGATACTATACTTGCTACTGTGCTTGCTACTATACCTACTGTGATTGATACTATACTTGCTACTGTGCTTTCCACTATACTTGCTACTGTGCTTGCTACTGTGCTCGCTACTATACCTACTGTGCTTGATACTATACTTGCTGCTGTGCTTGCTACTATACCTACTGTGATTGATACTATACTTGCTTCTGTGCTTGCTACTATACTTGCTACTGTCCTTGCTACTATACTTGCTCCAGTACTTGCTAGTATACTAGCTACTGTGCTTGCTACTGTGCTTGCTACTATACTTGCTACTGTGCTTGCTACTGTGCTTGCTACTATACTTGCTACTGTGCTTTCCACTATACTTGCTACTGTGCTTGCTACTGTGCTCGCTACTATACCTACTGTGCTTGATACTATACTTGCTGCTGTGCTTGCTACTATACCTACTGTGATTGATACTATACTTGCTACTGTGCTTGCTACTATACCTACTGTGATTGATACTATACTTGCTACTGTGCTTTCCACTATACTTGCTACTGTGCTTGCTACTGTGCTCGCTACTATACCTACTGTGCTTGATACTATACTTGCTGCTGTGCTTGCTACTATACCTACTGTGATTGATACTATACTTGCTACTGTGCTTGCTACTATACTTGCTACTGTCCTTGCTACTATACTTGCTCCAGTACTTGCTAGTATACTAGCTACTGTGCTTGCTACTGTGCTTGCTACTGTCCTTGCTACTATACTTGCTCCAGTACTTGCTAGTATACTAGCTACTGTTCTTGCTACAGTGCTTGCTCCAGTACTTGCTAGTATACTAGCTACTGTGCTTGCTCCAGTACTTGCTAGTATACTAGCTACTGTGCTTGCTACTGTGCTTGCTCCAGTACTCGCTGCAGCACTCGCCATGTTCCATGGCGTTCTTGGTAGAATCGTAGTCCTGCACCAGACGTCTACTCTTGGTGGTATCGGAGTCATCTGGAAGAAAATGGTGCTTCACCTTCTGGCCGAGGACCACCGCCTCATCCTGCTTCTTCTCTGAGGGCAGAACACATCACGGCAGTCCAATATCATCACAAAACTGACAAGTATCGCATGTTATATGCCAGCGGGATTACTTGGGTATGATATCATGTGCGATACAAGCAATCCTGCAGGGTGTTTGCTTGTGTGTGATATCATGTGCGAAACAATCAGTCCTGCAGGGTGCTTACTTGTGTCTGTCTGTCTGTCTGTCTGTCTGTCTGTCTGTCTGTCTGTGTGTGTGTCTGTCTAACTGTCCTCCAATAATTACACAATTTCACTCATTTTACTAAAGTCGTTTCCAAAAGATAAAGGTGCTACTCGGAGCTAGCAGCTACCCAGCAGCTAAGCGCACAATCTGGACGTAGGTAATAATCCTGGAAGCACATTTGTCAACAAGTATCACATAATCGGAGTTGCTAAATCCACCAACAAAGTCTCCAAGGCAGACTAGAAAGTGTCCAGTAACAAGCGTGTCCGCATCAATCCTCATATTGCGTCATGAGCTAAACTCAACGTGTTGACGCTGAATGAAAACACTTTGCTTAAAGACATGTTTGCTTAAAGACACGTTTGCTTAAAGACATATTTGCTTAAAGACACGAGGACATGTTTGCTTAAAGACACGAGGACATGTTTGCTTAAAGACACGAGGACATGTTTGCTTAAAGACACGAGGACATGTTTGCTTAAAGACACGAGGACATGTTTGCTTAAAGACACGAGGACATGTTTGCTTAAAGACACGAGGACACGTTTGCTTAAAGACACGAGGACACGTTTGCTTAAAGACACGAGGACACGTTTGCTTAAAGACACGAGGACACGTTTGCTTAAAGACATGAGGACACGTTTGCTTAAAGACATGAGGACACGTTTGCTTAAAGACACGAGGACACGTTTGCTTAAAGACACGAGGACACGTTTGCTTAAAGACACGAGGACACGTTTGCTTAAAGACATGAGGACACGTTTGCTTAAAGACACGAGGACACGTTTGCTTAAAGACACGAGGACACGTTTGCTTAAAGACACGAGGACACGTTTGCTTAAAGACACGGGGACATGTTTGCTTAAAGACACGAGGACACGTTTGCTTAAAGACACGAGGACACGTTTGCTTAAAGACACGGGGACATGTTTGCTTAAAGACACGAGGACATGTTTGCTTAAAGACACGAGGACACGTTTGCTTAAAGACACGGGACATGTTTGCTTAAAGACACGAGGACATGTTTGCTTAAAGACACAAGGACATGTTTGCTTAAAGACACGGGACATGTTTGCTTAAAGACACGAGGACATGTTTGCTTAAAGACACGAGGACATGTTTGCTTAAAGACATGAGGACTTTTAATTTTTGGGGGCTCCAGACGGATTTGTTTTTGTATTTTTGGTCCAATATGGCTCTTTCAACATTTTGGGGTGCCGACCCCTGCTATTGAATAATACTATATAATATAATATGATATAATTTACTATAACATAATATAAGTTAATACAATACTACATAAGACAATTTAATACAAAAGAATACATGATATAAAATAATATCATTTACATATCATTTCATATTTCCTCTTACCAGCCAACTGGACTGCAGCTTTCACATTGTCCGCCTCAGCAATCTGCGAAAATATCAATATTTACAAACATTATCCATATTATATATATATATATATATATAAATATATATATATATATATATATATATATAATTAGCTTGTGTTTTGATGTGTGTGTAGCATCATTTTAATAATGAGACATATTTACTACTGTATGTGTTGATAAATGTGCACTGTCCCTTTAAATCAGGGGTGTCCAAACTTTTTCCACAGAGGGCCGCACACAGAAAAATGAAAGCATGCGGGGGCCATTTTGATATTTTTCATTTTCAAACCATAACAAAATATATGGATTTTTAAAACTTATTTTACCTTTAGGGGTCTCGGGGACCATAAATGGTCTCAGTTATTAAAATGTTAAAAATAAGTCCAATGTTTATTATTTTTATTTATTTAATGCTAACAGTAAATCTCTATATCCATCCATCCATCCATTTTCTACCGCTTATTCCCTTTTGGGGTCGCTGGCGCCTATCTCAGCTACAATCGGGCGGAAGGCGGGGTACACCTTGGACAAGTCGCCACCTCATCGCAGGGCCAACACAAATAGACAGACAAAATCTCTATATCAACTTTAAAAATTTTTTTTTTTTTTATGGCATTTCTGTCAAAAACGTCTTTGTTTTTTTTAATAGTAAAACTGAAATATGCAGTATTTAGTAATTACAGCCCTAAAAGATCAATAATGCAGGACACCATTGATTTGAAATATTTTATATTTTTGAATAATCACAGTGAAAAGATAAATAAAATACCACTAAATATATTTTGGATCCAAAAAGTGCCACACTGAGTGAAACATTTTTATTAGGTGTTTTTTTTTTTACTTTAAAAACTTAAGTTACGAGAGCAACTTCAGATATATCTGTCAATTTTACGTTTGAACTATTTTGTTTGTTTTATGCTCTTTTGTCAAAGAAAACTTTGTTTTTCTATGGCAACTGCACAATATATGCAATATTTACCTCATAAAGCATTTTAAAGAGAAATCATTGAACTAATTGGAGTTTTGAAAATAATTCATCATAACATGGATTTTGTCATTAATTTTTGTTTTGAGCAAAGGCAAAAAAATAAAATAAAAATAAATTGATTGATTGAAACTTGTATGAGTAGATTGCACAGTACAGTACATATTACACACAGTACAGTACATATTTCCTATTTATATATATATATATATATATATATATATATATATATATATATATATATATAAAATACTTGAATTTCAGTAAATTCTAGCTGTATATATATATATATATAAAATAAATACTTGTCCATCCTTGTTTTTCTAACTATATGCATGTACAGTAGATGGCAGTATTGTCAAAAATTACCATGAATTGATTAACGTGGACCCCGACTTAAACAAGTTAAAAAACGTATTGGGGTGTTACCATTTAGTGGTCAATTGTACGGAATATGTACTGTACTGTGCAATCTACTAATAAAAGTTTCAATCAATGCTGTTTACGGCAGACGAACTGCTTTACGGTAGACGAAAACGTGACTGCTGTTGTTGTGTGTTGTTGCCGCGCTGGGAGGATGTTAATGAGACTGCCTAACAATAAACCCACATTATTATATATATATATATATATATATATATATATATATATATATATATATATATAATAAATACTTGTCCATCCTTGTTTTTCTAACTATATGCATGTACAGTAGATGGCAGTATTGTCAAAAATGACCATGAATTGATTAACGTGGACCCCGACTTAAACAAGTTAAAAAACTTATTGGGGTGTTACCATTTAGTGGTCAATTGTACGGAATATGTACTGTACTGTGCAACCTACTAATAAAAGTTTCAATCAATCAATCAATCAATGCTGTTTACGGGAGACGAACTGCTTTACGGTAGACGAAAACGTGACTGCTGTTGTTGTGTGTTGTTGCCGGACGTTAATGAGACTGCCTAACAATAAACCCACATAAGCAAGAACTCGCCCTTGATCATTCTACAGTTAGTCATTGGGCAAACATGCTTTGGGAAAGCGGATGTGAAAACAGCATCCGGTCCGCATGGAGCTGGAGGGGGCGTGGCCTCCAGCGCCGTCTGAATTTTGGGAGATTTTCGGGAGAAAATTTGTCCCGGGAGGTTTTCGGGAGAGGCGCTGAATTTGGAGAGTCTCCCGGAAAATCCGGGAGGGTTGGCAAGTATGCTAAATGGTAACACCCGGATACATTTTTCAACTTGTTTAAGTCGGAGTCCACGTCCATCAATTCATGGTAAAGTCACTTTTTACATGGTAAAGTAAAGACAAAAGAAAAAAAAACAGCCTGCATGGCAGCTTTGTGTCAACATTGCAACTTTTTCTCCACAGATTTCACCTCATTACAATGTTTTTATTTCATTTTTGCAATAGCATTTCCAGAATGTGTGGCGGGCTGGCAAACAATTAGATGCGGGCCGCACTTTGGACACCCTGCCTGAAGTCAAGAAAGCAAGAAAGTGAGAGAGCCTCACCTGATCTTCAGGTAATCTTTCTCCCGTCAGCAGGCCATCGTGCAAGAATTGATCTGACAACAAACAGAAAACTTGTTATTGAATTGCACATCTTTATTACTGACTTGATGTTACACACATGCACGCTGCACCCCCCCCCCCCTCTTGTCTCCCCACCACCCCCCCACCCCGCCAGACCTTAATCGGATTATCAAAGAAAAGCTTAAAGTGAGTCGAAAATAGAACACATGCGTCTTAACTTTAGCCAGCGCATTTAGCCTCCATCCATGGAAACAACATCCACATTCATTATGACTCAAGTGTAAATAATAAACAACATCCACAATAATTAGAAGTGAAGTGTGAATAATAAACGACATCCACAATAATTAGAAGTGAAGTGTAAATAATAAACAACATCAACATTAATTAGAAGTGAACTGTAAATAATAAACAACATCCACAATAATTAGAAGTGAAGTGTAAATAATAAACAACATCCACATTCATTATAAATGAAGTGTGAATAATAAACAACATCCACAATAATTAGAAGTGAAGTGTAAATAATAAACAACATCAACATTAATTAGAAGTGAACTGTAAATAATAAACAACATCCACAATAAATAGAAGTGAAGTGTAAATAATAAACAACATCCACATTCATTATAAATGAAGTGTGAATAATAAACAACATCCACAATAATTAGAAGTGAAGTGTAAATAATAAACAACATCAACCATAATTATAAGTGAAGTGTAAATAATAAACAACATCAACATTAATTAGAAGTGAAGTGTAAATAATAAACAACATCCACATTCATTACAACTCAAGTGTAAATAATAAACGACATCCACAATAAATAGAAGTGAAGTGTAAATAATAAACATCCACAATAATTAGAAGTGAAGTGTAAATAATAAACATCCACAATAAATAGAAGTGAAGTGTAAATAACAAACAACATCAACATTAATTAGAAGTGAAGTGTAAATAATAAACAACATCCACATTAATTAGAAGTGAAGTGTAAATAATAAACAACATCCACAATAATTAGAAGTGAAGTGTAAATAATAAACGACATCCACAATAATTAGAAGTGAAGTGTAAATAATAAACAACATCCACAATAATTGAAGTGAAGTGTAAATAATAAACAACATCCACATTCATTATAACTCAAGTGTAAATAATAAACAACATCCACAATAATTAGAAGTGAAGTGTAAATAATAAACAACATCCACAATAATTAGAAGTGAAGTGTAAATAATAAACAACATCCACATTCATTACAACTCAAGTGTAAATAATAAACGACATCCACAATAAATAGAAGTGAAGTGTAAATAATAAACAACATCCACAATAATTAGAAGTGAAGTGTAAATAATAAACAACATCCAAAATAATTGAAGTGAAGTGTAAATAATAAACAACATCCACATTCATTATAACTCAAGTGTAAATAATAAACAACATCCACAATAATTGAAGTGAAGTGTAAATAATAAACAACATCCACATTCATTATAACTCAAGTGTAAATAATAAACAACATCCACAATAATTAGAAGTGAAGTGTAAATAATAAACAACATCCACATTCATTATAACTCAAGTGTAAATAATAAACAACATCCACAATAATTAGAAGTGAAGTGTAAATAATAAACAACATCCACAATAATTAGAAGTGAAGTGTAAATAATAAACAACATCCACATTCATTACAACTCAAGTGTAAATAATAAACGACATCCACAATAAATAGAAGTGAAGTGTAAATAATAAACAACATCCACAATAATTAGAAGTGAAGTGTAAATAATAAACAACATCCACATTCATTATAACTCAAGTGTAAATAATAAACAACATCCACAATAATTAGAAGTGAAGTGTAAATAATAAACAACATCAACATTAATTAGAAGTGAACTGTAAATAATAAACAACATCAACAATAATTAGAAGTGAAGTGTAAATAATAAACAACATCCACAATAAATAGAAGTGAAGTGTAAATAATAAACAACATCCACAATAATTAGAAGTGAAGTGTAAATAATAAACATCCACATATTTAGAAGTGAAGTGTAAATAATAAACAACATCCACATTCATTACAACTCAAGTGTAAATAATAAACGACATCCACAATAAATAGAAGTGAAGTGTAAATAATAAACATCCACAATAATTAGAAGTGAAGTGTAAATAATAAACAACATCAACAAAAATTAGAAGTGAAGTGTAAATAATAAACAACATCAACAAAAATTAGAAGTGAAGTGTAAATAATAAACAACATCCACAATAATTCGAAGTGAAGTGTAAATAATAAACAACATCCACAATAAATAGAAGTGAAGTGTAAATAATAAACAACATCCACAATAATTAGAAGTGAAGTGTAAATAATAAACAACATCCACAATAATTAGAAGTGAAGTGTAAATAATAAACAACATCCACAATAATTAGAAGTGAAGTGTAAATAATAAACAACATCAACATTAATTAGAAGTGAAGTGTAAATAATAAACAACATCAACAATAATTAGAAGTGAAGTGTAAATAATAAACATCCACAATAATTAGAAGCGAAGTGTAAATAATAAACAACATCAACAATAATTATAAGTGAAGTGTAAATAATAAACAACATCCACAATAATTAGAAGTGAAGTGTAAATAATAAACAACATCCACAATAATTAGAAGTGAAGTGTAAATAATAAACAACATCCACAATAATTAGAAGTGAAGTGTAAATAATAAACAACATCAACATTAATTAGAAGTGAAGTGTAAATAATAAACAACATCAACAATAATTAGAAGTGAAGTGTAAATAATAAACATCCACAATAATTAGAAGCGAAGTGTAAATAATAAACAACATCAACAATAATTATAAGTGAAGTGTAAATAATAAACAACATCCACAATAATTAGAAGTGAAGTGTAAATAATAAACATCCACAATAAATAGAAGTGAAGTGCAGTGAAGAAGAAGACTGTGAAAATGAAGATAAGAATGTGTAATAAATAATAAGCAGTTTGTCAAGAAAAGTTGATGTTTTTGATGGCAACTTTGTCAATTGGCTAATTGATAAGAGTGGAATGATGATTTGCTCCTCCGTCCGTTTTCTACCGCTTGTCCCTCAGGGATTGCAGGTAAGAATGGTGATGTTTGAAAAGGCCAACTCACCCTCGCCGGATGTTGTCGGCGCGGGAAACGCGGAGGTTCGCCACCAGAAGAGCAGGAGATGAAAGAAGACGCCGACGTGTTTGGACGCCATCATGGCCGCAAAAAACGCGCGGATGGAATCTGTCAAAGAAATCTGAAAGCCGCTCGTCGAGGTGCAAAGACGGAGATGTTCAGCATCACTGCCAGCCTCGGACAGCTGACTGGGGGCGGGGCCTGACGCGCCACTGGGGGCGGAGCCTGACGCTGGAGAGAGCGTCGAGGCGGAAAGAGAGTCTGTGACGTCACCGTGTTTGGCCGTTGAAGTCGAAAACGGAGCCTTATATATAAACATAATATAAACATTATCTAAAGTCTACATAATGTTTATATTGTTGTTTGACTTACTGTTTGTAATTGTTGAAATTTATAAATAAACCTTTAAAAAAAAAAAAACGGAGCCTTTAAAGCAGGGGTGTCCAAACTTTTTCCACAGAGGTCCGCACACGGGAAAATGCATTTTCATTTTCGAACCACAACAAAATATATGGATTTTTTTTTAACCCTTAGGGCTCCTGGGGAGCATAGAGGGTCTCAGCCACTAAAATCTTCAAAATAAGTCAAATTATTATTATTATTTTTTATTTAATGCTTACAGTAAATCTATATCAACTTGAGGTTGATATCAAAGTAAAACGAATAAGGTTTTACGCCTTTTCTGTCAAAAACAACTTTGTTTTTTATAGTAAAATTGAAATATGGAGTATTTAGATAGATAGATTGATAGTACTTTATTGATTCCTTCAAGGCCTACTGAAATGAGATGTTCTTATTTAAACGGGGATAGCAGGTCCATTCTATGTGTCATACTTGATCATTTCCCCATATTGCCATATTTTTGCTGAAAGGATTTAGTAGAGAACATCCACGATAAAGTTGTCAACTTTTGGTCGCTAATAAAAAAGCCTTGCCTGTACCGGAAGTAGCAGACGATGTGCGCGTGACGTCACGGGTTGTGGAGCTCCTCACATCCTCACATTGTTTACAATCATGGCCACCAGCGGCGAGAGCGATTCGGACCGAGAAAGCGACAATTTCCCCATTAATTTGAGCGAGGATGAAGGATTCGTGGATGAGGAAAGTTAGAGTGAAGCACTGGGAGCGATTCAGATGTTATTAGACACATTTACTAGGATAATTCTGGAAAATCCCTTATCTGCTTATTGTGTTACTAGTGTTTTAGTGAGATTATATGGTCATACCTGAAAGTCGGAGGGGTGTGGTGACCGCCAGTGTCTCTGAGTGAAGCCATGGAGGAGCCAAGAAAGTCGCAGCTGCCTCTTTGACAAGCTCCGCTCATGTTTACGGTGAGAGCTGACTTATTACCACAATTTTCTCACCGAAACCTGCCGGTTGACATGTGGTAGAGAAACATGTTTGCTCGACCGCTCTGTTCCATATTAAAGCTTCACAACAAACAAGGGAAACACTTTCTGTGTTTGTGTTGCTAAAGGCAGCTGCAATCCACCGCTTTCCACCAACAGCATTCTTCTTTGACGTCTCCAATATTAATTGAAAAAAATTGCAAAATATACAGCAACACAGATGTACAAAATACTGTGTAATTATGCGATTAAAGCACACTTTTAGCCATGAGTGGTGCTGGGATAAAATGTCCGCTCCAACCAAAAACGTCACAAAAAGGCGTCAACGTAAGCGTCATCATTTTTCAACAGGATACCTCGCGGGAAATTTAAAGTTGCAATTTAGTAAACTAAAGCGGCCGTATTGGCATGTGTTGCAATGTCAATATTTCATCTTTGATATATAAACTATCAGACTGCGTGGTGGCTAGTAGTGGCTTTCAGTAGGCCTTTCAGAAGAGTTCCTTTATTTAGCAATTAAAGCCCTCATAGATCAATAATGTAGGACACCATTGATTTTAATTATTTCATATTTTTAAGTAATCACAGTGAAAAGTGAAATAAAATCCTACTAAATATATTTGAGATCCAAAAGGTTCCCCACTCTGTCAGGCTCGCCCCTGACAGTTTGTTTGTGTTTTAGTTTTTCCTGTGTGTGTAGTATTTTCTGTCTTTAGTTCCTGTCAGCGCTCTTATTTTGTCTCTTTCCTGTCTTTCTCCCTGAGTGCTGTGTCCCCCCCAGCTGCTGCTGATTGGCACCTGGCCACACCTGGTGTCAATCAGCCCGCTCCTATTTTAGAGCTGTCTTCCCATCCAGTCAGGGCTGGATTATTGTCTTGTCAATGTCATTTTCTACTTGTCCTTCCTACCGCTCGTGTGATTGCAGCGTAGCCGTAAGCTATATTTGGTAGATGTTTGTAGCTTGATGTTTTTTTGTTCCCTGCTTCCCATTTGTTTGTTCATAGCGTAGTTTGTTATCCGACTCCTGCACACCTTTTGTTTGTACCCTTGGTTTTGTTTTGTTTTAGTGTTTAAATTAAAACCATGTTTTCTTACTCAATGCTTGCCTCCTTTTCTGCATCTTGGGGTTCGTCACAAACTAACTCCGACACACTCGTAAAGTGATACATTTTTTATTAGTTTTCTTTTTACTTTTAGAACTTTGATTTCAAAATCAACTTCCGATATATCTGTCGATTTTAAGTTTGAACTATTATCTTGTTTGTTTTATGCTCTTTTGTCCAAACTTTGATGTTTCTATATGGCAACCACACAACATATGAATATTTTTTTCTCACGTAAAATATTTTAAAGTGATAATTTTTAAGTAATAATTCTTTTTTTTCTTGAGCAATGGAAAAAAAAAAGAAAAGAAAGACAAAAGGAACAAAAAAACTGCCTGCACGGCAGCTTTGTGTCAACATTGCCACTTTTTCTCATTAGTTTTCACCTCATTACACTTTTTTGAAATGTTTTTTTTAATTTTTGCGATACTATTAATTTTGCAATTTTCGCAGAATGTGTGGCAATTAGCTGCGTGCCGCAAATGGACCCCGGAGCCGCGCTTTGGACACCCCTGGGTTTAAAGCATCCATCCATTTTCTACCACTTATTCCCTGGTGCCTATCTCAGCTACAATCGGGCGGAAGGCGGCGTACACCTTGGACAAGTTGCCCCCTCATCACAGGGCCAACACAGATAGACAGACAACATTCACACTCACATTCACACACTAGGGACCATTTAGTGTTGCCAAGCAACCTATCCCCAGGTGCATGTCTTTGGAGGTGGGAGGGGCCTATCCCCAGGTGCATGTCTTTGGAGGTGGGAGGAGCCTATCCCCAGGTGCATGTCTTTGGAGGTGGGAGGGGACTCTCCCCAGGTGCATGTCTTTGGAGGTGGGAGGGCCTCTCCCCAGGTGCATGTCTTTGGAGGTGGGAGGGGCCTCTCCCCAGGTGCATGTCTTTGGAGGTGGGAGGGGCCTATCCCCAGGTGCATGTCTTTGGAGGTGGGAGGAGCCTATCCCCAGGTGCATGTCTTTGGAGGTGGGAGGGGACTCTCCCCAGGTGCATGTCTTTGGAGGTGGGAGGGCCTCTCCCCAGGTGCATGTGTTTGGAGGTGGAAGGGGCCTGTCCCCAGGTGCATGTCTTTGGAGGTGGGAGGGGCCTATCCCCAGGTGCATGTCTTTGGAGGTGGGAGGGCCTCTCCCCAGGTGCATGTGTTTGGAGGTGGAAGGGGCCTGTCCCCAGGTGCATGTCTTTGGAGGTGGGAGGGGCCTCTCCCCAGGTGCATGTCTTTGGAGGTGGGAGGGGCCTGTCCCCAGGTGCATGTCTTTGGAGGTGGGAGGGCCTCTCCCCAGGTGCATGTCTTTGGAGGTGGGAGGGGCCTGTCCCCAGGTGCATGTCTTTGGAGGTGGGAGGGGCCTCTCCCCAGGTTAATGTCTTTGGAGGTGGGAGGGGCCTGTCCCCAGGTGCATGTCTTTGGAGGTGGGAGGGCCTCTCCCCAGGTGCATGTCTTTGGAGGTGGGAGGGGCCTGTCCCCAGGTGCATGTCTTTGGAGGTGGGAGGGGCCTCTCCCCAGGTGCATGTCTTTGGAGGTGGGAGGGGCCTCTCCCCAGGTGCATGTCTTGGGAGGTGGGCGGGGCCTCTCCCCAGGTGCATGTGTTTGGAGGTGGGTGGAACCCACGCATTCACAGGGAGAACATGCAAACTCCACACAGAAAGATCCCGAGCCTGGGATTGAACCCAGGACTACTCAGGAACTTCGTATTGTGAGGCACACGCACTAACCCCTCTTACACCGTGCTGCCTGATTTAAAACATGATCTAATGAATTGATTGATCGACTTTACAATCATATTCTATCTTGATTTAAAACATAATTTGATGAATTAACCCCCTGGGAGGGAGGGGAACAGCGAGCAGCAGCGGGGGGCCGCGCCCGGGAATCATTTTTGGTGAATTAACCCCCAATTCCAAGCCTTGATGCTGAGTGACATTATTGCATGCATGTCAACTTAAACAAGCTCTAATGCGCCTGAAATAGTTTATATTTGTTTTTATGCTCTCCCTCATTGTTAGAATGTGGCCATCAAATGTTAGCTTTGGGTCCAAAATAACACTCAAATATTTACATTCCTTTGCCTGCTCTATTTTATTTGGATTCATGTTGACCTGAATTTCATTAAATGATTGTTTTTTTTTTCACAGGGAAACATATTGAGACTGTTTTGTTATCATTTAGGGATAAGAAGTTCTTTTGAAGCCATGTTGGTAAATTTTTGTTTAATATCTGTGAAGCCTGTGGATAAATGTTTGTTTCATATCTCTGAAGCCATGTAGATAAATGTTTGTTTAATATCTGTGAAGCCTGTGAATAAATGTTTGTTTAATATCTCTGAAGCCATGTGGATAAATGTGTGTTTAATATCTGTGAAGCCATGTGGATAAATGTTTGTTTAATATCTGTGAAGCCTGTGAATAAATGTTTGTTTAATATCTCTGAAGCCATGTGGATAAATGTTTGTTTAATATCTGTGAAGCCTGTGAATAAATGTTTCTTTAATATCTCTGAAGCCATGTGGATAAATGTTTGTTTAATATCTCTGAAGCCATGTAGATAAATGTTTGTTTAATATCTGTGAAGCCTGTGAATAAATGTTTGTTTAATATCTCTGAAGCCATGTGGATAAATGTGTGTTTAATATCTGTGAAGCCATGTGGATAAATGTTTGTTTAATATCTGTGAAGCCTGTGAATAAATGTTTGTTTAATATCTCTGAAGCCATGTGGATAAATGTTTGTTTAATATCTGTGAAGCCTGTGAATAAATGTTTGTTTAATATCTCTGAAGCCATGTGGATAAATGTTTGTTTAATATCTGTGAAGCCTGTGAATAAATGTTTGTTTAATATCTCTGAAGCCATGTGGATAAATGTGTGTTTAATATCTCTGAAGCCATGTGGATAAATGTTTGTTTAATATATCTGAAGCCATGTGGATAAATGTTTGTTTCATATCTCTGAAGCCATGTGGATAAATGTTTGTTTGATATCTCTGAAGCCTGTGGATAAATGTTTGTTTAATATCTGTGAAGCCTGTGAATAAATGTTTGTTTAGTATCTCTGAAGCCATGTGGATAAATGTTTGTTTGATATCTCTGAAACCTGTGGATAAATGTTTGTTTAATATATCTGAAGCCATGTGGATAAATGTTTGTTTAATGTCTCTGAAGCCATGTTGATAAATGTTTGTTTAATATCTCTGAATCCTGTGGATAAATGTTTGTTTAATATCTCTGAAGCCATGTGGATAAACGTTTGTTTGATATCTCTGAAGCCTGTGGATAAATGTTTGTTTAATATTTCTGAAGCCTGTGGATAAATGTTTGTTTAATATCTCTAAAGACATGTGGATAAATGTTTGTTTATTATCTCTGAAGCCATGTGGATAAACGTTTGTTTGATATCTCTGAAGCCATGTGGATAAATGTTTGTTTGATATCTCTGAAGCCATGTGGATAAATGTTTGTTTAATATATCTGAAGCCATGTGGATAAATGTTTGTTTAATATCTCTGAAGCCATGTGGATAAATGTTTGTTTAATATCTCTGAAGCCATGTGGATAAATGTTTGTTTAATATCTCTGAAGCCATGTGGATAAATGTTTGTTTGATACCTCTGAAGCCATGTGGATAAATGTTTGTTTGATATCTCTGAAGCCTGTGAATAAATGTTTGTTTAATATCTCTGAAGCCTGTGAATAAATGTTTGTTTAGTATCTCTGAAGCCATGTGGATAAATGTTTGTTTGATATCTCTGAAACCTGTGGATAAATGTTTGTTTAAAATATCTGAAGCCATGTGGATTAATGTTTGTTTAATATCCCTGAAGCCATGTTGATAAATGTTTGTTTAATGTCTCTGAAGCCATGTTGATAAATGTTTGTTTAATATCTCTGAATCCTGTGGATAAATGTTTGTTTAATATATCTGAAGCCATGTGGATAAATGTTTGTTTAATGTCTCTGAAGCCATGTTGATAAATGTTTGTTTAATATCTCTGAATCCTGTGGATAAATGTTTTTTTAATATCTCTGAAGCCATGTGGATAAATGTTTGTTTAATATCTCTGAAGCCATGTGGATAAATGTTTGTTTAATGTCTCTGAAGCCTGTGGATAAATGTTTGTTTAATGTCTCTGAAGCCTGTGAATAAATGTTTGTTTAATGTCTCTGAAGCCATGTGGATAAATGTTTGTTTAATATCTCTGAAGCCATGTGGATAAATGTGACCCACCCATAATGTGTCACATTTTTGTGTTGATTTATTTATTTTATTTTGTGGTTTGAATTCGTTTCGGAGCTGTCGTCCCACATTTGTCGATATTCACCTTGGTCAGCAGGGGGCAGTAGAGCGTTTCTTCCTAATTGAATGTTATTACCTGCAGACCGGAAGTGTCTCGTCATTGTGATGAGAACGAGCACTCCTTCGACAACTGAAAGGTTTTATGTGCTTTTTCCTCCTCTTTAACAGGTTAGTTCTGGTGAATCAACTCACTGAATGGTATCTAAATGGTCATTATCATTTTAAGTACACGTTCTGATGGTGGAGACTAATTCTAAAGTGTTTGCAAGGTGTAGTTAGTGTTTGTGAACGAGTCCAGTCATCAATACAAAATGGCGACGTGAGAGCACAATGTTTGTATGAGAACTTCTGATCCTAATTCACACTCCAAAATTACAGCTCCCCTTTTCCTATTCATTTTGTAATATATTTGGTATAATGTGCGTGTTCTGAGAAAGGTTGTACATGCTTTTTTATTGGGTTTAGACGTGGTTATATAAGTTAAGCTCTCAGGAATGGTCAATGAACATTTCAAGTCCAGTAACTTAAAGCTGAAACATTATGAAGAAAAGTAAAGTGCTGAAATGAATGTTGCTAAAAAGTGCATGAAGTTAAAGGTAAATATTCCTGAGAAAGACAAGAGAGTAAAATAAGGTCTAATTGGGCACTATATTGTATGTTTTGGAGTGATGATGTGTGAAAATATATAAGAACAAGGCATACATTATGGTTCTGGTGTTTATAACTCCAGTGATACAGTAACAGTTTAATGATAGTTTTGATGAAAATAGAGGTAAAGATGAAGTAAAATACATTGACATGATAATACAAAGTGATAAAAGATATGGGAAATGAAGTGATTTGTAATTTCTTTTAATAAATTCTGATGAGAGCGACCAGTCTGTGAACAACTGAAACGTTTTATGTGCTTTTTCCTCCTGTTTATTAACAGGACATTTTTATCTGACTGCTTGTCCTGGCTACCTGGGACCTGTAACATAAAAGTTTGTTTAATATATCCGAAGCCATGTGGATAAATGTTCGTTTAATATCTCTGAAGCCATGTTGATAAATGTTTGTTTAATATCTCTGAAGCCATGTGGGTAAATGTTTGTTTAATATCTGTGAAGCCTGTGGATAAATGTTTGTTTATTATCTGTGAAGCCTTGTGGACAAATGTTTGTTTAAAATCTCTAAAGCCATGTGGATAAATGTTTGTTTAATATCTGTGAAGCCTGTGGATAAATGCTTGTTTAATATCCCTGAAGCCATCTTGGTAAATGTTTGTTTTATATCTCTGAAGCCATGTGGATAAATGTTTGTTTAATATCTGTGAAGCCTTGTGGACAAATGTTTGTTTAAAATCTCTAAAGCCATGTGGATAAATGTTTGTTAAATATCTGTGAAGCCTGTGGATAAATGCTTGTTTATTATCTCTGAAGCCACGTTTATAAATGTTGGTTTAATATCCCTGAAGCCATCTTGGTAAATGTTTGTTTTATATCTCTGAAGCCATGTGGATAAATGTTTGTTTAATATCTCTGAAGCCTGTAGATAAATGTTTGTTTAATATGTGTGAAGCCTGTGGATAAATATTTGTTTAATATCTGTGAAGCCTGTGAATAAATGTTTGTTTAATATCTTTGAAGCCAGTGGATAAATGTTTGTTTAATATCTCTGAAGCCACGTTGATAAATGTTTGTTTAATATCTCTGAATCCTGTGGATAAATGTTGGTTTAATATCCCTGAAGCCATCTTGGTAGATGTTTGTTTTATATCTCTGAAGCCATGTGGATAAATGTTTTTTTAATATCTATGAAGCCTGTGGATGAATGTTTGTTTAATATCTGTGAAGCCTGTGAATAAATGTTTGTTTAATATCTTTGAAGCCAGTGGATAAATGTTTGTTTAATATCTCTGAAGCCACGTTGATAAATGTTTGTTTAATATCTCTGAATCCTGTGGATAAATGTTGGTTTAATATCCCTGAAGCCATCTTGGTAAATGTTTGTTTTATATCTCTGAAGCCATGTGGATAAATGTTTTTTTAATATCTATGAAGCCTGTGGATAAATGTTTGTTTAATATCTGTGAAGCCTGTGAATAAATGTTTGTTTAATATCTTTGAAGCCAGTGGATAAATGTTTGTTTAATATCTCTGAAGCCACGTTGAAAAATGTTTGTTTTATATCTCTGAAGCCATGTGGATAAATGTTTGTTTAATATCTATGAAGCCTGTGGATGAATGTTTGTTTAATATCTGTGAAGCCTGTGGATAAATGTTTGTTTAATATCTCTGAATCCTGTGGATAAATGTTTGTTTAATATCTCTGAAGCCATGTGGATAAATGTTTGTTTAATATCTCTGAAGCCTGTGGATAAATGTTTGTTTAATATCTCTGAAGCCATGTGGATAAATGTTTGTTTAAAATCCCTGAAGCCTGTGGATAAATGTTTGTTTAATATCTCTGAAAACTGTGGATAAATGTTTGTTTAATATCTCTGAAACCTGTGGATAAATGTTTGTTTATATCTCTGAAGCCATGTGGATAAATGTTTGTTTATATCTCTGAAGCCATGTGGGTAAATGTTTTATATCTGTGAAGCCTGTTGAGGTGTCAGCATACATTCGTTAGACGTTATTTGTGCAAATATCGGGGAGGTCCTTAATATACAAACTGAAAAGGCCAAAATAGATCCTTGTGACACATGTTTTACATCTCATTTTACACCATTAATTTCAACACGTTGCACTTCAAAATATGATTTAAAGCAATTTATAGTTTGTTTTGATACATTAAATTGTTTTAATTTTGCAACACCCTCCACCCACTAGGGCAGTGGTTTTCAACCCTTTTTCAGTGATGTACCCCCTGTGAACAGTTTTTTAATTCAAGTACCCCCTAATCAGAGTAAAGTATTTTTGGTTGAAAAAAAGAGATAAAGAAGTAAAATACAGCACTATGTCATCAGTTTCAGTTTTTTTTAAAATTGTATAACAGTGAAAATTTTGTATTGGTCTTTTTTGAACTATTTGGAAAAAATTATATAAAAATATCTAAAAATTAGTTGAAAAATTAACAAGAGATTCAATTATAAATGCAGATTTCTCCACATAGAAGTAATCATCAACTTAAAGTGCCCTCTTTGGGGATTGTAATAGAGATCCATCTGGATTCATCAACTTAATTCTAAACATTTCTTCACCAAAAAATAGAACTTTAACATCAATATTTATGGAAAATGTCCACAAAAAAATCTAGCTGTCATCACTGAATATTGCATTGTTGCATTTCTTTACACAGTTTATGAACTTATATTCAAATTTTGTTGAAGTATTATACAATAAATATAATTATAAAGGATTTTTGAATTGTTGCTATTTTTAGAATATTTTAAAAAAATCTCACGTACCCCTTGGCATACCTTCAAGTACCCCCAGGGGTACGCCTACCCCCATTTGAGAACCACTGCACTAGGGGATCGAAAGCAATGGATGTCGAGCGGGTGTAACGTGATACTGTGAAAGTTCAATCCATTTAGTAACGCCCTTAATATGTGACTCAAAGGAGAGAGTTGTTTTAGTAACACTCTTAATGTTTGACTCAAAGGAGAGAGTTGTTTAGTAACACTCTTAATGTGTGACTCAAAGGAGAGTTTTTTTAGTAACACTCTTAATTTGTGACTCAAAGGAGAGAGTTGTTTTAGTAACACTCTTAATGTGTGACTCAAATGAGAGAGTTGTTTTAGTAACACTCTTAATGTGTGACTCAAAGGAGAGAGTTGTTTTAGTAACACTCTTAATGTGTGACTCAAATGAGAGAGTTGTTTTAGTAACAGTCTTAATGTGTGACTCAAATGAGAGTTGTTTTAGTAACACTCTTAATGTGTGACTCAAAGGAGAGAGTTGTTTTAGTAACACTCTTAATGTGTGACTCAAAGGAGAGAGTTGTTTTAGTAACACTCTTAATGTGTGACTCAAATGGGAGAGTTGTTTTAGTAACACTCTTAATGTGTGACTCAAAGGAGAGAGTTGTTTTAGTAACACTCTTAATGTGTGACTCAAAAGAGAGAGTTGTTTTAGTAACACTCTTAATGTGTGACTCAAAGGAGAGAGTTGTTTTAGTAACACTCTTAATGTGTGACTCAAATGAGAGAGTTGTTTTAGTAACAGTCTTAATGTGTGACTCAAATGAGAGAGTTGTTTTAGTAACAGTCTTAATGTGTGACTCAAAGGAGAGAGTTGTTTTAGTAACACTCTTAATGTGTGACTCAAAAGAGAGAGTTGTTTTAGTAACACTCTTAATGTGTGACTCAAAGGAGAGAGTTGTTTTAGTAACACTCTTAATGTGTGACTCAAAGGAGAGAGTTGTTTTAGTAACACTCTTAATGTGTGACTCAAATGAGAGAGTTGTTTTAGTAACACTCTTAATGTGTGACTCAAATGAGAGAGTTGTTTTAGTAACACTCTTAATGTGTGACTCAAAGGAGAGAGTTGTTTTAGTAACACTCTTAATATGTGGCTCAAATGAGAGAGTTGTTTTAGTGAAGTGAAGTGAATTATATTTATATAGCGCTTTTTCTCTAGTGACTCAAAGCGCTTTACATAGTGACACCCAATATCTAAGTTACATTCAAACCAGTGTGGGTGGCACTGGGAGCAGGTGGGTAAAGTGTCTTGCCCAAGGACACAACGGCAGTGACTAGGATGGCGGAAGCGGGAATCGAACCTGCAACGCTCAAGTTGCTGGCACGGCCACTCTACCAACCGAGCTAAACCGCCCCACGGTTACACTCTTAATGTGTGACTCAAAGGAGAGAGTTGTTTTAGTAATACTCTTAATGTGTGACTCAAATGAGAGAGTTGTTTTAGTAACACTCTTAATGTGTGACTCAAATGGGAGAGTTGTTTTAGTAACACTCTTAATGTGTGACTCAAAGGAGAGAGTTGTTTTAGTAACACACTTAATGCGTGACTCAAAGGAGAGAGTTGTTTTAGTAACACTCTTAATGCGTGACTCAAAGGAGAGAGTTGTTTTAGTAACACTCTTAATGTGTGACTCAAAGATGAGAGTTGTTTTAGTAACACTCTTAAAGTGTGACTCAAAGGAGAGAGTTGTTTTAGTAACACTTTTAATGTGTGACTCAAAGGAGAGAGTTGTTTTAGTAACACTCTTAATGTGTGACTCAAATGAGAGTTGTTTTAGTAACACTCTTAATGTGTGACTCAAAGGAGAGAGTTGTTTTAGTAACACTCTTAATATGTGGCTCAAATGAGAGAGTTGTTTTAGTAACACTCTTAATGTGTGACTCAAAGGAGAGAGTTGTTTTAGTAATACTCTTAATGTGTGACTCAAATGAGAGAGTTGTTTTAGTAACACTCTTAATGTGTGACTCAAATGGGAGAGTTGTTTTAGTAACACTCTTAATGTGTGACTCAAAGGAGAGAGTTGTTTTAGTAACACACTTAATGCGTGACTCAAAGGAGAGAGTTGTTTTAGTAACACCCTTAATGCGTGACTCAAAGGAGAGAGTTGTTTTAGTAACACTCTTAATGTGTGACTCAAAGATGAGAGTTGTTTTAGTAACACTCTTAATGTGTGACTTAAATGAGAATTATTTTAGTAACACTAATGTGTGACTCAAAGGAGAGAGTTGTTTTAGTAATACTCTTCATGTGCAACAATGCCAGACGTATCCACAAGGTGGTGCTGTTAATCATCCTTCATATGCAACAATGCCAGAAGTACCTCCAAGGTGAAGCCGTTGAACATCCTTCATATGCAACAATGGCAGAAGTATCCACAAGTTGGTGCTGTTGAACATCCTTCATATGCAACAATGCCAGAAGCATCTACAAAATGATGCTGTTAAACATCCTTCATGTGCAATAATGCCAGAAGTATCTACCAGGTAGTGCTGTTGAACATCTTTCATGTGCAACAATGCCAGATGTATCCACAAGATGGTGCTGTTGAACATCCTTCATGTGCAACAATGCCAGAAGTATCAACAAGGTGGTGCTGTTGAACATCCTTGATGTACAACAATGCCAGAAGTATCCACAAGGTGGTGCTGTTGAATATCCTTCAAATGCAAAAATGCCAGAAGTATCCACAAGGTGGTGCTGTTGAACATCCTTCAAATGCAAAAATGCCAGAAGTATCCACAAGGTGGTGCTGTTGAACATCCTTGATGTACAACAATGCCAGAAGAATCCACAAGGTGGTGCTGTTGAGTATCCTTCATATGCAACAAAGCCAGAAGTATCCACAAGGTGGTGCTGTTGAACATCCTTCAAATGCAAAAATGCCAGAAGTACCCCCAAGGTGGTGCTGTTAAACATCCTTCATATGCAACAATGCCAGAAGTATCCACAAGGTGGTGCTGTCGAACATCCTTCATATGCAAGTCAGCTGAATGTGTCTTCATGTTTTTCATGGGAGATGGACCAGGTTGTACATCAGATTAGGAATGTCCTCACATCTTCCTTCGTCCTCCTCATCAGAAGTAGTCTACATCTCCTGCTGACATCACACTTCTCGAATCCACTTGTCCCAAACAACACATGCTATCACTTTTGGCTGACATCACACTTGTTGAATCCACTTGTCCCAAACAACACATGCTATCACTTTTCAAATCTCAGTGATTGACAAAGCAGGACTTGAAGTCCATGCTGAGCTTTCATCTTCAAACAGGACTTGTCTCAAAGGGAGGCTGAAACATCACAAACACATAAGCCACTCAAAGACATGCCTTTTTACCCTTTAAATCATCTTATAAGTCATATGTATTACTATTGTTATTATTATTATTATTATATGTAGCAAGGTTCATCTTATAAGTCATATGTATTATTAATTATTATTATTATTATAAGTGGCAATGTTCATCTTATAAGTCAAATGTATTATTATTATTATTATAATTATAATATGTGTCAATGTTCACACATTGTGTTGGCCAAGTGGGTATTTGGGTGATTGTCTCACATTTCTTCAATCAGTGCTGTGAAAACGATGATTAATGTCGAACTTCAACACATCAATAAGCTGCCTTTGATCTTTTCTTGTCAGAAAGAAGAAGAACACGATGAGGGAAATCATCTTTAATAAAAGACCAGCAATACACTAAACTTACACACGCACACACACACGCACACACTTACACACACACGTGTACGCACACACACAAACACACGCAGTAACACGCACACACACACTAACAAACACGCACACACACGCACAAGCACGCACTAACACGCACACACAAGCACGCACTAACACGCACACACACGCACAAGCACGCACTAACACGCACACACAAGCACGCACTAACACGCACACACACACACACACACGTGTACGCATACACACAAACACACGCACTAACACGCACACACACACTAACAAACACACGCACACACATACACACAAACACACACACACACGTGTACGCACACACACAAACACACGCACTAACACGCACACACCCACTAACAAACACGCACACACAAACACGCACACACATACACACGTGTACGCACACACGCACTAACACGCACCCACACATTAACAAACACGCACACACATACACACAAACACGCACACACATACACACAAACACGCACTAACACTCACACACACACTAACAAACACGCACACACACAAACATGCACACACACAAACACACGCACTAACACGCGCACACACACTAACAAACACACGCACACACACAAACACACGCACTAACACGCACGCACACACTAACAAACACGCACACACACACACAAACACACGCACTAACACGCACACACACACTAACAAACACACACACGCACACACACACACAATAACACACACATACACACACACACACGGGTAGACAACGCACGGCGAGGACAACAGTCTTCATCCAACATGGCCACGGCGACAGGATGCTGACTGTCTCCATGGCAACAGATGCAGGAGACGGGAAAGAGGAGGCGATGCAAGAAGCAGAGGTCAGAGGTGAAAGGTTAAAGCGTGCCCTCGTCCAGCAGCTTGTTGATGCCGTCACAGATCTTCCCGAGAGACAGTCTGTACTGGTCTCCGCCCCCGTAGAGCCGCGCCAGGAAGTCCAGCTGAGAGAAGTGGTTGAAGGCGTGGTCGATGCGGGCGTGCGAGCGGGCGCTCAGGTGCTGCTGGACCACGGCGTGGAGAAGGTCCCGACACTCCAGCAGCAGCTGGGAGAGAATGTTGCGGTCGAAGGTGTAGTCCACCTGGTAGAAGGACACGGCCGTCATGGCGGCCTGGTTCATCTTCTTCTTGAAGCGCTCCACCGTCTGCAGCTCCTCAACGCTGAACTGCTGCTTGCGGTACAGCACGCCCATCTTCAGAGCCACCTTGACCACGTCCTTGATGATCTTCTGCGCCTCCTTCTTGCTCCTGGTGAACTCCACGCTGCTCTTGTACAGCTCATCCAGGATCTGGCTGCTGGTCTCGTCCGTCAGCATGTTGGCCACCGCCATGGTGGCCATCTTGCTCACCATCTTCTTCTGGGCCTGCAGAGCCAGCGAGCGAGAGTTGAAGCTCTCCTGCCCTGAGGGACCAGAGACCAGACCTCAATCACTTCAACATACCAATCATGTCTGACAACAATCACTTCAACATACCAATCATGTCTGACAACAATCACTTCAACATACTAATCATGTCTGACAACAATCACTTCAACATACTAATCATGTCTGACAACAATCACTTCAACATACCAATCATGTCTGACAACAATCACTTCAACATACTAATCATGTCTGACAACAATCACTTCAACATACTAATCATGTCTGACAACAATCACTTCAACATACTAATCATGTCTGACAACAATCACTTCAACATACTAATCATGTCTGACAACAATCACTTCAACATACTAATCATGTCTGACAACAATCACTTCAACATACTAATCATGTCTGACAACAATCACTTCAACATACCAATCATGTCTGACAACAATCACTTCAACATACTAATCATGTCTGACAACAATCACTTCAACATACTAATCATGTCTGACAACAATCACTTCAACATACTAATCATGTCTGACAACAATCACTTCAACATACTAATCATGTCTGACAACAATCACTTCAACATACTAATCATGTCTGACAACAATCACTTCAACATACTAATCATGTCTGACAACAATCACTTCAACATACCAATCATGTCTGACAACAATCACTTCAACATACTAATCATGTCTGACAACAATCACTTCAACATACTAATGTCTGACAACAGTCACTTCAACATACTAATCATGTCTGACAACAATCACTTCAACATACTAATCATGGCTGACCTCAATCACTTCAACATACTAATAATGTCTGACAACAATCACTTCAACATACTAATAATGTCTGACCTCAATCACTTCAACATACTAATCATGTCTGACAACAATCACTTCAACATACTAATCATGTCTGACAACAATCACTTCAACATACTAATCATGTCTGACAACAATCACTTCAACATACTAATCATGTCTGACAACAATCACTTCAACATACTAATCATGTCTGACAACAATCACTTCAACATACTAATCATGTCTGACAACAATCACTTCAACATACTAATCATGTCTGACAACAATCACTTCAACATACTAATCATGGCTGACCTCAATCACTTCAACATACTAATCATGTCTGACAACAATCACTTCAACATACTAATCATGTCTGACAACAATCACTTCAACATACTAATCATGTCTGACAACAATCACTTCAACATACTAATCATGTCTGACAACAATCACTTCAACATACTAATCATGTCTGACAACAATCACTTCAACATACTAATCATGTCTGACAACAATCACTTCAACATACTAATCATGTCTGACAACAATCACTTCAACATACTAATCATGTCTGACAACAATCACTTCAACATACTAATCATGTCTGACGACAATCACTTCAACATACTAATCATGTCTGACAACAATCACTTCAACATACCAATCATGTCTGACAACAATCACTTCAACATACCAATCATGTCTGACAACAATCACTTCAACATACCAATCATGTCTGACAACAATCACTTCAACATACTAATCATGTCTGACAACAATCACTTCAACATACCAATCATGGCTGACAACAATCACTTCAACATACTAATCATGTCTGACAACAATCACTTCAACATACTAATCATGTCTGACAACAATCACTTCAACATACTAATCATGTCTGACAACAATCACTTCAACATACTAATCATGTCTGACAACAATCACTTCAACATACTAATCATGTCTGACAACAATCACTTCAACATACCAATCATGTCTGACAACAATCACTTCAACATACTAATCATGTCTGACAACAATCACTTCAACATACCAATCATGGCTGACAACAATCACTTCAACATACTAATCATGTCTGACAACAATCACTTCAACATACTAATCATGTCTGACAACAATCACTTCAACATACTAATCATGTCTGACAACAATCACTTCAACATACTAATCATGTCTGACAACAATCACTTCAACATACTAATCATGTCTGACAACAATCACTTCAACATACTAATCATGTCTGACAACAATCACTTCAACATACTAATCATGTCTGACAACAATCACTTCAACATACTAATCATGTCTGACAACAATCACTTCAACATACTAATGTCTGACAACAGTCACTTCAACATACTAATCATGTCTGACAACAATCACTTCAACATACTAATCATGGCTGACCTCAATCACTTCAACATACTAATAATGTCTGACAACAATCACTTCAACATACTAATAATGTCTGACCTCAATCACTTCAACATACTAATCATGTCTGACAACAATCACTTCAACATACTAATCATGTCTGACAACAATCACTTCAACATACTAATCATGTCTGACAACAATCACTTCAACATACTAATCATGTCTGACAACAATCACTTCAACATACTAATCATGTCTGACAACAATCACTTCAACATACTAATCATGTCTGACAACAATCACTTCAACATACTAATCATGTCTGACAACAATCACTTCAACATACTAATCATGTCTGACAACAATCACTTCAACATACTAATCATGTCTGACAACAATCACTTCAACATACTAATCATGTCTGACAACAATCACTTCAACATACTAATCATGTCTGACAACAATCACTTCAACATACTAATCATGTCTGACAACAATCACTTCAACATACTAATCATGTCTGACAACAATCACTTCAACATACTAATCATGTCTGACAACAATCACTTCAACATACTAATCATGTCTGACAACAATCACTTCAACATACTAATCATGTCTGACAACAATCACTTCAACATACTAATCATGTCTGACGACAATCACTTCAACATACTAATCATGTCTGACAACAATCACTTCAACATACCAATCATGTCTGACAACAATCACTTCAACATACCAATCATGTCTGACAACAATCACTTCAACATACCAATCATGTCTGACAACAATCACTTCAACATACTAATCATGTCTGACAACAATCACTTCAACATACTAATCATGTCTGACAACAATCACTTCAACATACCAATCATGGCTGACAACAATCACTTCAACATACTAATCATGTCTGACAACAATCACTTCAACATACTAATCATGTCTGACAACAATCACTTCAACATACTAATCATGTCTGACAACAATCACTTCAACATACTAATCATGTCTGACAACAATCACTTCAACATACTAATCATGTCTGACAACAATCACTTCAACATACTAATCATGTCTGACAACAATCACTTCAACATACTAATGTCTGACAACAGTCACTTCAACATACTAATCATGTCTGACAACAATCACTTCAACATACTAATCATGTCTGACAACAATCACTTCAACATACTAATCATGGCTGACCTCAATCACTTCAACATACTAATAATGTCTGACAACAATCACTTCAACATACTAATAATGTCTGACCTCAATCACTTCAACATACTAATCATGTCTGACAACAATCACTTCAACATACTAATCATGTCTGACAACAATCACTTCAACATACTAAGAATGGCTGACAACAATCACTTCAACATACTAATCATGTCTGACAACAATCACTTCAACATACTAATCATGTCTGACAACAATCGCTTCAACATACTAATCATGTCTGACAACAATCACTTCAACATACTAATCATGGCTGACAACAATCACTTCAACATACTAATCATGGCTGACAACAATCACTTCAACATACTAATCATGTCTGACAACAATCACTTCAACATACTAATCATGTCTGACAACAATCACTTCAACATACTAATAATGTCCGACAACAATCACTTCAACATACTAATAATGTCTGACAACAATCACTTCAACATACTAATCATGTCTGACAACAATCACTTCAACATACTAATCATGTCTGACAACAATCACTTCAACATACTAATCATGTCTGACAACAATCACTTCAACATACTAATCATGTCTGACAACAATCGCTTCAACATACTAATCATGTCTGACAACAATCACTTCAACATACTAATCATGTCTGACAACAATCACTTCAACATACTAATCATGTCTGACAACAATCACTTCAACATACTAATCATGTCTGACAACAATCACCTCAACATACCAATCATGTCTGACAACAATCACTTCAACATACTAATCATGGCTGACAACAATCACTTCAACATACTAATCATGTCTGACAACAATCACTTCAACATACCAATCATGTCTGACAACAATCACTTCAACATACTAATCATGTCTGACAACAATCACTTCAACATACTAATCATGTCTGACAACAATCACTTCAACATACCAATCATGTCTGACAACAATCACTTCAACATACTAATCATGTCTGACAACAATCACTTCAACATACCAATCATGTCTGACAACAATCACTTCAACATACTAATAATGTCTGAGAACAATCACTTCAACATACTAATGTGTGACAACAATCACTTCAACATACCAATCATGTCTGACAACAATCACTTCAACATACCCATCATGTCTGACAACAGTCACTTCAACATACTAATCATGTCTGACAACAATCACTTCAACATACTAATCATGTCTGACAACAATCACTTCAACATACTAATCATGGCTGACAACAATCACTTCAACATACTAATCATGTCTGACAACAATCACTTCAACATACCAATCATGTCTGACAACAATCACTTCAACATACTAATCATGTCTGACAACAATCACTTCAACATACCAATCATGTCTGACAACAATCACTTCAACATACTAATAATGTCTGAGAACAATCACTTCAACATACTAATGTGTGACAACAATCACTTCAACATACCAATCATGTCTGACAACAATCACTTCAACATACCCATCATGTCTGACAACAATCACTTCAACATACTAATCATGTCTGACAACAATCACTTCAACATACTAATCATGTCTGACAACAATCACTTCAACATACTAATCATGGCTGACAACAATCACTTCAACATACTAATCATGTCTGACAACAATCACTTCAACATACCAATCATGTCTGACAACAATCACTTCAACATACTAATCATGTCTGACAACAATCACTTCAACATACTAATCATGTCTGACAACAATCACTTCAACATACCAATCATGTCTGACAACAATCACTTCAACATACTAATCATGTCTGACAACAATCACTTCAACATACCAATCATGTCTGACAACAATCACTTCAACATACTAATAATGTCTGAGAACAATCACTTCAACATACTAATGTGTGACAACAATCACTTCAACATACCAATCATGTCTGACAACAATCACTTCAACATACCCATCATGTCTGACAACAATCACTTCAACATACTAATCATGTCTGACAACAATCACTTCAACATACTAATCATGTCTGACAACAATCACTTCAACATACTAATCATGTCTGACAACAATCACTTCAACATACCAATCATGTCTGACAACAATCACTTCAACATACTAATCATGTCTGACAACAATCACTTCAACATACTAATCATGGCTGACAACAATCACTTCAACATACTAATCATGGCTGACAACAATCACTTCAACATACTAATCATGTCTGACAACAATCACTTCAACATACTAATCATGTCTGACAACAATCACTTCAACATACTAATCATGTCTGACAACAATCACTTCAACATACTAAGAATGGCTGACAACAATCACTTCAACATACTGATAATGTCTGACAACAATCACTTCAACATACTAATCATGTCTGACAACAATCACTTCAACATACTAATCATGTCTGACAACAATCACTTCAACATACTAAGAATGGCTGACAACAATCACTTCAACATACTGATAATGTCTGACAACAATCACTTCAACATACTAATCATGTCTGACAATCACTTCAACATACTAATCATGGCTGATAACAATCACTTCAACATACTAATCATGTCTGACAACAATCACTTCAACATACTAATCGTGTCTGACAACAATCACTTCAACATACTAATCATGTCTGACAACAATCACTTCAACATACTAATCATGTCTGACAACAATCACTTCAACATACTAATCATGTCTGACAACAATCACTTCAACATACTAAGAATGGCTGACAACAATCACTTCAACATACTGATAATGTCTGACAACAATCACTTCAACATACTAATCATGTCTGACAACAATCACTTCAACATACTAATCATGTCTGACAACAATCACTTCAACATACTAATCATGTCTGACAACAATCACTTCAACATACTAATCATGTCTGACAACAATCACTTCAACATACTAATCATGTCTGACAACAATCGCTTCAACATACTAATCATGTCTGACAACAATCACTTCAAAATACTAATCATGTCTGACAACAATCACTTCAACATACTAATCATGTCTGACAACAATCACTTCAACATACTAATCATGTCTGACAACAATCACTTCAACATACTAATCATGTCTGACAACAATCACTTCAACATACTAATCATGTCTGACAACAATCACTTCAACATACTAATCATGTCTGACAACAATCACTTCAACATACTAATCTTGTCTGACAACAATCACTTCAACATACTAATCATGGCTGACAACAATCACTTCAACATACTAATCATGTCTGACAACAATCACTTCAACATACTAATCATGTCTGACAACAATCACTTCAACATACTAATCATGGCTGACAACAATCACTTCAACATACTAATCATGTCTGACAACAATCACTTCAACATACTAATCATGTCTGACAACAATCACTTCAACATACTAATCATGTCTGACAACAATCACTTCAACATACTAATCATGTCTGACGACAATCACTTCAACATACTAATCATGTCTGACGACAATCACTTCAACATACTAATCATGTCTGACGACAATCACTTCAACATACTAATCATGTCTGACGACAATCACTTCAACATACTAATCATGTCTGACAACAATCACTTCAACATACTAATCATGTCTGACGACAATCACTTCAACATACTAATCATGTCTGACGACAATCACTTCAACATACTAATCATGTCTGACGACAATCACTTCAACATACTAATCATGTCTGACGACAATCACTTCAACATACTAATCATGTCTGACGACAATCACTTCAACATACTAATCATGTCTGACAACAATCACTTCAACATACTAATCATGTCTGACAACAATCACTTCAACATACTAATCATGTCTGACAACAATCACTTCAACATACTAATCATGTCTGACAACAATCACTTCAACATACTAATCATGTCTGACAACAATCACTTCAACATACTAATCATGTCTGACAACAATCACTTCAACATACTAATCATGTCTGACAACAATCACTTCAACATACTAATCATGTCTGACAACAATCACTTCAACATACTAATCATGTCTGACAACAATCACTTCAACATACTAATCATGTCTGACGACAATCACTTCAACATACTAATCATGTCTGACAACAATCACTTCAACATACTAATCATGTCTGACAACAATCACTTCAACATACTAATCATGGCTGACAACAATCACTTCAACATACTAATCATGGCTGACAACAATCACTTCAACATACTAATCATGTCTGACAACAATCACTTCAACATACTAATCATGTCTGACAACAATCACTTCAACATACTAATCATGTCTGACAACAATCACTTCAACATACTAATCATGTCTGACAACAATCACTTCAACATACTAATCCCTTTAGTCTTATGAATATGCAAATGATATGCTGATTATTTGGATATAAATCTTCATTTACTGTGATTTATCAAACCAGAAACTGTTTTGCATCTCTAGTTAGTGCAATTGAAATGTTTATGCAAACTGGCACAGTTATGCACAAAGGGCTAGAAGCGCTATATCAAATATATATATGACAAAATGTAACATGCATTTTCTTGCGTGTGGATCATTCCAATTCACCACTGCAGATGAAAACTCTCAATGTGCTGTAAATAGCTACTGTTCTTCTTGATGGCGTTTCATAGATGGCATTATGCTGCATGTTCAACAGCACCCATTATATTTCTATGCTGCATGTTCAACAACACCCATTATATTTCTATACTGCATGTTCAGCAACACCCATTATATTTCTATGCTGCATGTTCAACAACACCCATCATATTTCTATGCTGCATGTCCCTCCGGGTACTCCGGCTTCTTCCCACTTCCAAAGACATGCACCTGGGGATAGGTTGATTGGCAACACTAAATGGTCCCTAGTGTTTGAATGTGAGTGTGAATGTATTCTGTCTACCTGTGTTGGCCCTGCGATGAGGTGGCAACTTGTCCAGGGTGTACACCGCCTTCTGCCCGATTGTAGCTGAGATAGGCGCCCCCCCGCGACCCCAAAAGGGAATAAGCGGTAGGAAATGGATGAATGGATAGATGTTCAACAACACCCATCATATTTCTATGCTGCATGTTCAACAACACCCATTATATTTCTATACTGCATGTTCAACAACACCCATTATATTTCTATACTGCATGTTCAGCAACACCCATTATATTTCTATGCTGGATGTTCAACAAAACCCATTAAATTTCCATGCTGCATATTCAACAACACCCATTATATTTCTATACTGCATGTTCAACAACACCCATTATATTTCCATGCTGCATGTTCGACAACACAGAATGACCACATGAATGTGCAGTAAATGAGTGTCTCCATGGTGACAGCAGGTGATAACCACAACATCTTAATTATTACTGAACATGCTCTTTGGGATCTCAGTAGATCAGAGCCTACGTGTCTTCTTCATACGGAGGAGAGAAGGGCGGTCAAGGGTTAACTGTGTCCAAGTCTTCTTCATACGGAGGACAGAAGGGCGGTCAAGGGTTAACTGTGTCCAAGTCTTCTTCATACGGAGGAGAGAAGGGCGGTAAAGGGTTAACTGTGTCCAAGTCTTCTTCATATGGAGGAAAGAAGGGCGGTCAAGGGTTAACTCTGTCCAAGTCTTCTTCATACAGAGGAGAGAAGGGCGGTCAAGGGTTAACTGTGTCCAAGTCTTCTTCATATGGAAGAAAGAAGGGCGGTCAAGGGTTAACTGTGTCCAAGTCTTCTTCATATGGAGGAAAGAAGGGCGGTCAAGGGTTAACTGTGTCCAAGTCTTCTTCATACAGAGGAGAGAAGGGCGGTCAATGGTTAACTGTGTCCAAGTCTTCTTCATACGGAGGAGAGAAGGGCGGTCAAGGGTTAACTGTGTCCAAGTCTTCTTCATACGGAGGACAGAAGGGCGGTCAAGGGTTAACTGTGTCCAAGTCTTCTTCATACGGAGGAGAGAAGGGCGGTAAAGGGTTAACTGTGTCCAAGTCTTCTTCATATGGAGGAAAGAAGGGCGGTCAAGGGTTAACTGTGTCCAAGTCTTCTTCATACAGAGGAGAGAAGGGCGGTCAAGGGTTAACTGTGTCCAAGTCTTCTTCATATGGAGGAAAGAAGGGCGGTCAAGGGTTAACTGTGTCCAAGTCTTCTTCATACAGAGGAGAGAAGGGCGGTCAAGGGTTAACTGTGTCCAAGTCTTCATATGGAGGAAAGAAGGGCGGTCAAGGGTTAACTGTGTCCAAGTCTTCTTCATACAGAGGAAAGAAGGGCGGTCAAGGGTTAACTGTGTCCAAGTCTTCTTCATACGGAGGAGAGAAGGGCGGTCAAGGGTTAACTGTGTCCAAGTCTTCTTCATACGGAGGACAGAAGGGCGGTCAAGGGTTAACTGTGTCCAAGTCTTCTTCATACGGAGGAGAGAAGGGCGGTAAAGGGTTAACTGTGTCCAAGTCTTCTTCATACAGAGGAGAGAAGGGCGGTCAAGGGGTAACTGTGTCCAAGTCTTCTTCATACAGAGGAGAGAAGGGCGGTCAAGGGTTAACTGTGTCCAAGTCTTCTTCATACGGAGGAGAGAAGGGCGGTCAAGGGGTAACTGTGTCCAAGTCTTCTTCATACGAAGGAGAGAACGGCGGTAAAGGGTTAACTGTGTCCAAGTCTTCTTCATACGGAGGAGAGAAGGGCGGTCAAGGGGTAACTGTGTCCAAGTCTTCTTCATACGAAGGAGAGAACGGCGGTAAAGGGTTAACTGTGTCCAAGTCTTCTTCATATGGAGGAAAGAAGGGCGGTCAAGGGTTAACTGTGTCCAAGTCTTTTTCATACAGAGGAGAGAAGGGCGGTCAAGGGTTAACTGTGTCCAAGTCTTCTTCATATGGAGGAAAGAAGGGCGGTCAAGGGTTAACTATGTCCAAGTCTTCTTCATACGGAGGAGAGAAGGGCGGTCAAGGGTTAACTGTGTCCAAGTCTTCTTCATATGGAGGAAAGAAGGGCGGTCAAGGGTTAACTGTGTCCAAGTCTTCTTCATACAGAGGAGAGAAGGGCGGTCAATGGTTAACTGTGTCCAAGTCTTCTTCATACGGAGGAGAGAAGGGCGGTCAAGGGTTAACTGTGTCCAAGTCTTCTTCATACGGAGGACAGAAGGGCGGTCAAGGGTTAACTGTGTCCAAGTCTTCTTCATACGGAGGAGAGAAGGGCGGTAAAGGGTTAACTGTGTCCAAGTCTTCTTCATATGGAGGAAAGAAGGGCGGTCAAGGGTTAACTGTGTCCAAGTCTTCTTCATACAGAGGAGAGAAGGGCGGTCAAGGGTTAACTGTGTCCAAGTCTTCTTCATATGGAGGAAAGAAGGGCGGTCAAGGGTTAACTGTGTCCAAGTCTTCTTCATACAGAGGAGAGAAGGGCGGTCAAGGGTTAACTGTGTCCAAGTCTTCATATGGAGGAAAGAAGGGCGGTCAAGGGTTAACTGTGTCCAAGTCTTCTTCATACAGAGGAAAGAAGGGCGGTCAAGGGTTAACTGTGTCCAAGTCTTCTTCATACGGAGGAGAGAAGGGCGGTCAAGGGGTAACTGTGTCCAAGTCTTCTTCATACGGAGGACAGAAGGGCGGTCAAGGGTTAACTGTGTCCAAGTCTTCTTCATACGGAGGAGAGAAGGGCGGTAAAGGGTTAACTGTGTCCAAGTCTTCTTCATACAGAGGAGAGAAGGGCGGTCAAGGGGTAACTGTGTCCAAGTCTTCTTCATACAGAGGAGAGAAGGGCGGTCAAGGGTTAACTGCGTCCAAGTCTTCTTCATACGGAGGAGAGAAGGGCGGTCAAGGGGTAACTGTGTCCAAGTCTTCTTCATACGAAGGAGAGAACGGCGGTAAAGGGTTAACTGTGTCCAAGTCTTCTTCATACGGAGGAGAGAAGGGCGGTCAAGGGGTAACTGTGTCCAAGTCTTCTTCATACGAAGGAGAGAACGGCGGTAAAGGGTTAACTGTGTCCAAGTCTTCTTCATATGGAGGAAAGAAGGGCGGTCAAGGGTTAACTGTGTCCAAGTCTTTTTCATACAGAGGAGAGAAGGGCGGTCAAGGGTTAACTGTGTCCAAGTCTTCTTCATATGGAGGAAAGAAGGGCGGTCAAGGGTTAACTGTGTCCAAGTCTTCTTCATACGGAGGAGAGAAGGGCGGTCAAGGGTTAACTATGTCCAAGTCTTCTTCATACGGAGGAGAGAAGGGCGGTCAAGGGTTAACTGTGTCCAAGTCTTCTTCATATGGAGGAAAGAAGGGCGGTCAAGGGTTAACTGTGTCCAAGTCTTCTTCATACAGAGGAGAGAAGGGCGGTCAAGGGTTAACTGTGTCCAAGTCTTCTTCATACGGAGGAGAGAAGGGCGGTCGGGGGTTAACTGTGTCCAAGTCTTCTTCATATGGAGGAAAGAAGGGCGGTCAAGGGTTAACTGTGTCCAAGTCTTTTTCATACAGAGGAGAGAAGGGCGGTCAAGGGTTAACTGTGTCCAAGTCTTCTTCATATGGAGGAAAGAAGGGCGGTAAAGGGTTAACTGTGTCCAAGTCTTCTTCATACGGAGGAAAGAAGGGCGGTCAAGGGTTAACTCTGTCCAAGTCTTCTTCATACAGAGGAGAGAAGGGCGGTCAAGGGTTAACTGTGTCCAAGTCTTCTTCATATGGAAGAAAGAAGGGCGGTCAAGGGTTAACTGTGTCCAAGTCTTCTTCATATGGAGGAAAGAAGGGCGGTCAAGGGTTAACTGTGTCCAAGTCTTCTTCATACAGAGGAGAGAAGGGCGGTCAATGGTTAACTGTGTCCAAGTCTTCTTCATACGGAGGAGAGAAGGGCGGTCAAGGGTTAACTGTGTCCAAGTCTTCTTCATACGGAGGACAGAAGGGCGGTCAAGGGTTAACTGTGTCCAAGTCTTCTTCATACGGAGGAGAGAAGGGCGGTAAAGGGTTAACTGTGTCCAAGTCTTCTTCATATGGAGGAAAGAAGGGCGGTCAAGGGTTAACTGTGTCCAAGTCTTCTTCATACAGAGGAGAGAAGGGCGGTCAAGGGTTAACTGTGTCCAAGTCTTCTTCATATGGAGGAAAGAAGGGCGGTCAAGGGTTAACTGTGTCCAAGTCTTCTTCATACAGAGGAGAGAAGGGCGGTCAAGGGTTAACTGTGTCCAAGTCTTCATATGGAGGAAAGAAGGGCGGTCAAGGGTTAACTGTGTCCAAGTCTTCTTCATACAGAGGAAAGAAGGGCGGTCAAGGGTTAACTGTGTCCAAGTCTTCTTCATACGGAGGAGAGAAGGGCGGTCAAGGGTTAACTGTGTCCAAGTCTTCTTCATACGGAGGACAGAAGGGCGGTCAAGGGTTAACTGTGTCCAAGTCTTCTTCATACGGAGGAGAGAAGGGCGGTAAAGGGTTAACTGTGTCCAAGTCTTCTTCATACAGAGGAGAGAAGGGCGGTCAAGGGGTAACTGTGTCCAAGTCTTCTTCATACAGAGGAGAGAAGGGCGGTCAAGGGTTAACTGTGTCCAAGTCTTCTTCATACGGAGGAGAGAAGGGCGGTCAAGGGGTAACTGTGTCCAAGTCTTCTTCATACGAAGGAGAGAACGGCGGTAAAGGGTTAACTGTGTCCAAGTCTTCTTCATACGGAGGAGAGAAGGGCGGTCAAGGGGTAACTGTGTCCAAGTCTTCTTCATACGAAGGAGAGAACGGCGGTAAAGGGTTAACTGTGTCCAAGTCTTCTTCATATGGAGGAAAGAAGGGCGGTCAAGGGTTAACTGTGTCCAAGTCTTTTTCATACAGAGGAGAGAAGGGCGGTCAAGGGTTAACTGTGTCCAAGTCTTCTTCATATGGAGGAAAGAAGGGCGGTCAAGGGTTAACTATGTCCAAGTCTTCTTCATACGGAGGAGAGAAGGGCGGTCAAGGGTTAACTGTGTCCAAGTCTTCTTCATATGGAGGAAAGAAGGGCGGTCAAGGGTTAACTGTGTCCAAGTCTTCTTCATACAGAGGAGAGAAGGGCGGTCAATGGTTAACTGTGTCCAAGTCTTCTTCATACGGAGGAGAGAAGGGCGGTCAAGGGTTAACTGTGTCCAAGTCTTCTTCATACGGAGGACAGAAGGGCGGTCAAGGGTTAACTGTGTCCAAGTCTTCTTCATACGGAGGAGAGAAGGGCGGTAAAGGGTTAACTGTGTCCAAGTCTTCTTCATATGGAGGAAAGAAGGGCGGTCAAGGGTTAACTGTGTCCAAGTCTTCTTCATACAGAGGAGAGAAGGGCGGTCAAGGGTTAACTGTGTCCAAGTCTTCTTCATATGGAGGAAAGAAGGGCGGTCAAGGGTTAACTGTGTCCAAGTCTTCTTCATACAGAGGAGAGAAGGGCGGTCAAGGGTTAACTGTGTCCAAGTCTTCATATGGAGGAAAGAAGGGCGGTCAAGGGTTAACTGTGTCCAAGTCTTCTTCATACAGAGGAAAGAAGGGCGGTCAAGGGTTAACTGTGTCCAAGTCTTCTTCATACGGAGGAGAGAAGGGCGGTCAAGGGGTAACTGTGTCCAAGTCTTCTTCATACGGAGGACAGAAGGGCGGTCAAGGGTTAACTGTGTCCAAGTCTTCTTCATACGGAGGAGAGAAGGGCGGTAAAGGGTTAACTGTGTCCAAGTCTTCTTCATACAGAGGAGAGAAGGGCGGTCAAGGGGTAACTGTGTCCAAGTCTTCTTCATACAGAGGAGAGAAGGGCGGTCAAGGGTTAACTGTGTCCAAGTCTTCTTCATACGGAGGAGAGAAGGGCGGTCAAGGGGTAACTGTGTCCAAGTCTTCTTCATACGAAGGAGAGAACGGCGGTAAAGGGTTAACTGTGTCCAAGTCTTCTTCATACGGAGGAGAGAAGGGCGGTCAAGGGGTAACTGTGTCCAAGTCTTCTTCATACGAAGGAGAGAACGGCGGTAAAGGGTTAACTGTGTCCAAGTCTTCTTCATATGGAGGAAAGAAGGGCGGTCAAGGGTTAACTGTGTCCAAGTCTTTTTCATACAGAGGAGAGAAGGGCGGTCAAGGGTTAACTGTGTCCAAGTCTTCTTCATATGGAGGAAAGAAGGGCGGTCAAGGGTTAACTGTGTCCAAGTCTTCTTCATACGGAGGAGAGAAGGGCGGTCAAGGGTTAACTATGTCCAAGTCTTCTTCATACGGAGGAGAGAAGGGCGGTCAAGGGTTAACTGTGTCCAAGTCTTCTTCATATGGAGGAAAGAAGGGCGGTCAAGGGTTAACTGTGTCCAAGTCTTCTTCATACAGAGGAGAGAAGGGCGGTCAAGGGTTAACTGTGTCCAAGTCTTCTTCATACGGAGGAGAGAAGGGCGGTCGGGGGTTAACTGTGTCCAAGTCTTCTTCATATGGAGGAAAGAAGGGCGGTCAAGGGTTAACTGTGTCCAAGTCTTTTTCATACAGAGGAGAGAAGGGCGGTCAAGGGTTAACTGTGTCCAAGTCTTCTTCATATGGAGGAAAGAAGGGCGGTCAAGGGTTAACTGTGTCCAAGTCTTCTTCATACGGAGGAGAGAAGGGCGGTCAAGGGTTAACTATGTCCAAGTCTTCTTCATACGGAGGAGAGAAGGGCGGTCAAGGGTTAACTGTGTCCAAGTCTTCTTCATATGGAGGAAAGAAGGGCGGTCAAGGGTTAACTGTGTCCAAGTCTTCTTCATACAGAGGAGAGAAGGGCGGTCAAGGGGTAACTGTGTCCAAGTCTTCTTCATACAGAGGAGAGAAGGGCGGTCAAGGGTTAACTGTGTCCAAGTCTTCTTCATACGGAGGAGGGAAAGGCGGTCAAGGGTTAACTGTTTCCAAGTCTTCTTCATACGGAGGAGAGAAGGGCGGTCAAGGGGTAACTGTGTCCAAGTCTTCTTCATACGAAGGAGAGAACGGCGGTAAAGGGTTAACTGTGTCCAAGTCTTCTTCATACAGAAGAGAGAAGGGCGCTCAAGGGTTAACTGTGTCCAAGTCTTCTTCATACAGAGGAGAGAAGGGCGGTCAAGGGTTAACTGTATCCAAGTCTTCTTCATACGGAGGAGAGAAGGGCGGTCAAGGGGTAACTGTGTCCAAGTCTTCTTCATACAGAGGAGAGAAGGGCGGTCAAGGGTTAACTGTGTCCAAGTCTTCTTCATACGGAGGAGAGAAGGGCGGTAAAGGGTTAACTGTGTCCAAGTCTTCTTCATACGGAGGAGAGAAGGGCGGTAAAGGGTTAACTGTGTCCAAGTCTTCTTCATACTTTCCTTTCGGCTCTGCCTCTTCTTTGCTATTTTTCTTCCTCCTTGACTGGCCAAGTCAACAGTGAGGAAGAGAAGGTTTTCCTCTCAGTTGACCTCAGCCGAGTCTCAGCCTGCCTTTAAAGAGACGCTATTGTGCCGTGTCAGCATTTCCTACAACTGACTACTTCTCCTCCGGCTGACTTCTCCTCCAGGACCTAGGACTGTGGAGACCACAGTGCTGCTGGCCTAATACTAGCTCTTCTTTTTAGTCTTTCCTATATCTTATCATAGGTTTTTGAGTTCAAGTAAACCCTCTTTTCAATCTTTTCTACATCTTATCTTAGGTTTCAGTTCAAGTAATTTCTGTTTTTAATCTTTTGTACATCTTATCTTGGGTTTCACTTCAAGTCAACCTTGTTTTTAGTCTTGTGTACGTCTTATCTTGGGTTTCAGTTGAAGCAAAGCTTGTTTTTAGTCTTACAAGTGAAAAGAAATTAGCATGTGGGTTGAAGGTTGTGTCACTTAGCGGGCTCTACAGTACAATTAGTAAGCACCATGGTGGACATCTGTCCTTCTCAGAAGTATGCTGGCTTGAACCGCACTGTGTTTATGTATTCCAAAATATAATCCCAGAGGAATTAAAATAACAGGTGGTAGGCACAACAAAAAAACAAGTAACTCATGGAAACTTGCAGCTTTGAAATAATGCAGTCATCCTTGCTAACCAGTAGTTAGCTTCTTTTTCCACTTGAATAACAGCTCAGGATGTTAATATTCCTCTAATTTAATAAAGGTTTCATGATGGTAAAAGTTAGTAAATGACACTAATGATAATTATCGTGTTAAAATCCAAAGAGAAAAGAGGCCAACCAGCATTGCCGACGAATTTCAGAGGTTGAACTCTGCAACAAGTAGTTGTGTCGTCTTCACTGATGTCACTTCCGATGTGTCGTGAAGCGACAAGGTGGATATAGTTCTAGTGGAAGTCCTCTCGGCAGACAGAAGGAAATCACGGGAAGCAAAGAGGATGAGAAGGTCGCTTGTCAGCTTTGTACTTTGCTTGAATGAAAAGCTTTGATCGTGGTGATGAAGAGAAGTAGAAGGCTGGAGCGACACACTGATCTCACCACACAACATTTGGCACACCGTGCCATACCATTGGCTCCACTTACATCTTCTTGTCAACCCTTTGAAAGGAGCAGTAGGGCAAATGGTTTGTGTTTATTAACTATTGCTGCATGATAGCCAAATACGTGTTGCATTATGACTTTACTGGAGTATTTGTGTCAGGACCTCCTCAAAAACAAGATGCTGTTCTTAGTCAATTGAAACTGAGTGTTTGATTGGATCGGTTTGCAGCCGAGTGTGAAGCGACCGGAATGAGAATCAGCACCTCCATGGTTCTCGCCCGGAAAAGGGTGGAATGCCATCTCCGGGTTGGGGAGGAGACCCTGCCCCAAGTGGAGGAGTTCAAGTACCTAGGAGTCTTGTTCACGAGTGAGGGAAGATTGGATGGTGAGATCGACAGGCGGATCAGTGCGGCGTCTTCAGTAATGCGGACGTTGTACTGATCCGTTGTGGTGAAGAAGGAGCTGAGCCGGAAGGCAAAGCTCTCAATTTACCGGTCGATCTACGTTCCCATCCTCACCTATGGTCATGAGCTTTGGGTCATGACCGAAAGGATAAGATCACGGGTACAAGCGGCCCAAATGAGTTTGGGTCTCTCCCTTAGAGATAGGGTGAGAAGCTCTGCCATCCGGGAGGAACTCAAAGTAAAGCCGCTGCTCCTCCACATCGAGGGGAGCCAGATGAGGTGGTTCGGGCATCTGGTCAGGATGCCACCCGAACGCCTCCCTAGGGAGGTGTTTAGGGCACGTCCAACCGGTAGGAGGCCACGGGGAAGACCCAGGACACGTTGGGAAGACTATGTCTCCCGGCTGGCCTGGGAACGCCTCGGGATCCCCCGGGAAGAGCTAGACGAAGTGGCTGGGCAGAGGGAAGTCTGGGTTTCCCTGCTTAGGCTGTTGCCCCCGCGACCCGACCTCGGATAAGCGGAAGAAGATGGATGGATGGATGGATGGATGGATGGATGTTTGATTGGATAAAATGAGTTGAATAGAAAAGTGAAAGCATCAGTTAATCCATTAAAGATAATGATAATAAAAGATCTGGCAAAAAAGTCAACAAATAAAGTACAATATTTTGTTCTGGCCGGGTCTTCTTTGGTGCACTCAGTCCCGGGTCATGGCCGTAGTCCTGGGTCATGGTCGTAGTCCCGGGTCATGGCCGTAGACCCAGGTCGTGGCTGTGCCTGCGCTGGGCTGGAAGCTGCTTATTTTATTTGTTTTGTTTTTTTTTAACATGGAAACTGCTCAAATAAGTTGACAAGTCAAAGTAAACAAAAAAATGGCACGTAGACAAAGACACAATGAACTGACATTTTAATTAAGTATAAAAAAGAGACAGAAACTAAATCCATTATATCTAACTTGATCTTGTTGATGTGTTGGACACGTTTGGAATCCACCCAATCACAGCTCTTTGACCAGCAACTTAGGAAGAAGGGTAGCAGCCCTCGCTGAGTAAGCTACAACTGCCAAACCACATGGGGGTAGCAGCCCTCGCCGAGTTAGTGACAACTGCCAGACCACATGGGGGTAGCAGCCCTCGCCGAAGTTAGTGACAACTGCCAGACCACATGGGGGTAGAAGCCCTCGCCGAGTTAGTGACAACTGCCAGACCACATGGGGGTAGCAGCCCTCGCCGAGTTAGCCACAACTGCCAGACTACATGGGAGTAGCAGCCCTCGCCAAGTTAGCCACAACTGCCAGACTACATGGGAGTAGCAGCCCTCGCCGAGTTAGTCACAACTGCCAGACTACATGGGGGTAGCAGCCGTCGCCGAGTTAGCCACAACTGCCAGACTACACGGGAGTAGCAGCCCTCGCCGAGTTAGCCACAACTGCCAGACTACATGGGAGTAGCAGCCCTCGCCGAGTTAGCCACAACAGCCAGACTACATGGGGGTAGCAGCCGTCGCCAAGTTAGCCACAACTGCCAGACTACATGGGAGTAGCAGCCCTCGCCGAGTTAGCTACAACTGCCAGACTACATGGGAGTAGCAGCCCTCGCCGAGTTAGCTACAACTGCCAGACTACATGGGGGTAGCAGCTCTCGCCGAGTTAGCCACAACTGCCAGACTACATGGGGGTAGCAGCCCTCGCCGAGTTAGCCACAACTGCCGGACTACATGGGAGTAGCAGCCCTCGCCGAGTTAGCCACAACTGCCAGACTATATGGGAGTAGCAGCCCTCGCCGAGTTAGCCACAACTGCCAGACTACATGGGAGTAGCAGCCCTCGCCGAGTTATCCACAACTGCCAGACTACATGGGGGTAGCAGCCCTCGCCGAGTTAGCCACAACTGCCAGACTACATGGGAGTAGCAGCCCTCGCCGAGTTAGCCACAACTGCCAGACTACATGGGAGTAGCAGCCCTCGCCAAGTTAGCCACAACTGCCAGACTACATGGGGGTAGCAGCCCTCGCCGAGTTAGCCACAACTGCCAGACTACATGGGGGTAGCAGCCCTCGCCGAGTTAGCCACAACTGCCAGACTACATGGGAGTAGCAGCCCTCGCCGAGTTAGCCACAACTGCCTGACTACAAGGGGGTAGCAGCCCTCGCCAAGTTAGTGACAACTGCCAGACTACATGGGAGTAGCAGCCCTCGCCAAGTTAGCCACAACTGCCAGACTACATGGGAGTAGCAGCCCTCGCCGAGTTAGTGACAACTGCCAGACTACATGGGAGTAGCAGCCCTCGCCAAGTTAGTGACAACTGCCAGACTACATGGGAGTAGCAGCCCTCGCCAAGTTAGTGACAACTGCCAGACTACATGGGAGTAGCAGCCCTCGCCGAGTTATCCACAACTGCCAGACTACATGGGGGTAACAGCCCTCGCCGAGTTAGCCACAAATGCCAGACTACATGGGAGTAGCAGCCCTCGCCGAGTTAGCCACAACTGCCAGACTACATGGGGGTAGCAGCCCTCGCCGAGTTAGCCACAACTGCCAGACTACATGGGAGTAGCAGCCCTCGCCGAGTTAGCCACAACTGCCAGACTATATGGGAGTAGCAGCCCTTGCCGAGTTAGCCACAACTGCCAGACTACATGGGAGTAGCAGCCCTCGCCGAGTTATCCACAACTGCCAGACTACATGCGGGTAGCAGCCCTCACCGAGTTAGCCACAACTGCCAGACTACATGGGAGTAGCAGCCCTCGCCGAGTTAGCCACAACTGCCAGACTACATGGGAGTAGCAGCCCTCGCCAAGTTAGCCACAACTGCCAGACTACATGGGGGTAGCAGCCCTCGCCGAGTTAGCCACAACTGCCAGACTACATGGGAGTAGCAGCCCTCGCCGAGTTAGCCACAACTGCCTGACTACAAGGGGGTAGCAGCCCTCGCCAAGTTAGTGACAACTGCCAGACTACATGGGAGTAGCAGCCCTCACCAAGTTAGCCACAACTGCCAGACTACATTGGAGTAGCAGCCCTCGCCGAGTTAGCCACAACTGCCAGACTACATGGGAGTAGCAGCCCTCGCCGAGTTAGCCACAACTGCCAGACTACATGGGAGTAGCAGCCCTCGCCGAGTTAGCCACAACTGCCAGACTATATGGGAGTAGCAGCCCTCGCCGAGTTAGCCACAACTGCCAGACTACATGGGAGTAGCAGCCCTCGCCGAGTTATCCACAACTGCCAGACTACATGGGGGTAACAGCCCTCGCCGAGTTAGCCACAAATGCCAGACTACATGGGAGTAGCAGCCCTCGCCGAGTTAGCCACAACTGCCAGACTACATGGGGGTAGCAGCCCTCGCCGAGTTATCCACAACTGCCAGACTACATGGGGGTAGCAGCCCTCGCCGAGTTAGCCACAACTGCCAGACTACATGGGAGTAGCAGCCCTCGCCGAGTTAGCCACAACTGCCAGACTACATGGGAGTAGCAGCCCTCGCCAAGTTAGCCACAACTGCCAGACTACATGGGGGTAGCAGCCCTCGCCGAGTTAGCCACAACTGCCAGACTACATGGGGGTAGCAGCCCTCGCCGAGTTAGCCACAACTGCCAGACTACATGGGAGTAGCAGCCCTCGCCGAGTTAGCCACAACTGCCTGACTACAAGGGGGTAGCAGCCCTCGCCAAGTTAGTGACAACTGCCAGACTACATGGGAGTAGCAGCCCTCGCCAAGTTAGCCACAACTGCCAGACTACATGGGAGTAGCAGCCCTCGCCGAGTTAGTGACAACTGCCAGACTACATGGGAGTAGCAGCCCTCGCCAAGTTAGTGACAACTGCCAGACTACATGGGAGTAGCAGCCCTCGCCAAGTTAGCCACAACTGCCAGACTACATGGGAGTAGCAGCCCTCGCCAAGTTAGCCACAACTGCCAGACTACATGGGAGTAGCAGCCCTCGCCAAGTTAGCCACAACTGCCAGACTACATGGGAGTAGCAGCCCTCGCCAAGTTAGTGACAACTGCCAGACTACATGGGCGTAGCAGCCCTCGCCGAGTTAGCCACAACTGCCAGACTACATGGGGGTAGCAGCCCTCGCCGAGTTAGCCACAACTGCCAGACCACATGGGAGTAGCAACCCTCGCCGAGTTAGCCACAACTGCCAGACTATATGGGAGTAGCAGCCCTCGCCGAGTTAGCCACAACTGCCAGACTACATGGGAGTAGCAGCCCTCGCCGAGTTATCCACAACTGCCAGACTACATGGGGGTAACAGCCCTCGCCGAGTTAGCCACAAATGCCAGACTACATGGGAGTAGCAGCCCTCGCCGAGTTAGCCACAACTGCCAGACTACATGGGGGTACTAGCCCTCGCCGAGTTAGCCACAACTGCCAGACTACATGGGAGTAGCAGCCCTCGCCGAGTTAGCCACAACTGCCAGACTATATGGGAGTAGCAGCCCTTGCCGAGTTAGCCACAACTGCCAGACTACATGGGAGTAGCAGCCCTCGCCGAGTTATCCACAACTGCCAGACTACATGCGGGTAGCAGCCCTCACCGAGTTAGCCACAACTGCCAGACTACATGGGAGTAGCAGCCCTCGCCGAGTTAGCCACAACTGCCAGACTACATGGGAGTAGCAGCCCTCGCCAAGTTAGCCACAACTGCCAGACTACATGGGGGTAGCAGCCCTCGCCGAGTTAGCCACAACTGCCAGACTACATGGGAGTAGCAGCCCTCGCCGAGTTAGCCACAACTGCCTGACTACAAGGGGGTAGCAGCCCTCGCCAAGTTAGTGACAACTGCCAGACTACATGGGAGTAGCAGCCCTCACCAAGTTAGCCACAACTGCCAGACTACATGGGAGTAGCAGCCCTCGCCGAGTTAGTGACAACTGCCAGACTACATGGGAGTAGCAGCCCTCGCCAAGTTAGCCACAACTGCCAGACTACATGGGGGTAGCAGCCCTCGCCGAGTTAGCCACAACTGCCAGACTACATGGGAGTAGCAGCCCTCGCCGAGTTAGCCACAACTGCCTGACTACAAGGGGGTAGCAGCCCTCGCCAAGTTAGTGACAACTGCCAGACTACATGGGAGTAGCAGCCCTCGCCAAGTTAGCCACAACTGCCAGACTACATGGGAGTAGCAGCCCTCGCCGAGTTAGCCACAACTGCCAGACTACATGGGGGTAGCAGCCCTCGCCGAGTTAGCCACAACTGCCAGACCACATGGGAGTAGCAGCCCTCGCCGAGTTAGCCACAACTGCCAGACTATATGGGAGTAGCAGCCCTCGCCGAGTTAGCCACAACTGCCAGACTACATGGGAGTAGCAGCCCTCGCCGAGTTATCCACAACTGCCAGACTACATGGGGGTAACAGCCCTCGCCGAGTTAGCCACAAATGCCAGACTACATGGGAGTAGCAGCCCTCGCCGAGTTAGCCACAACTGCCAGACTACATGGGGGTAGCAGCCCTCGCCGAGTTAGCCACAACTGCCAGACTACATGGGAGTAGCAGCCCTCGCCGAGTTAGCCACAACTGCCAGACTATATGGGAGTAGCAGCCCTTGCCGAGTTAGCCACAACTGCCAGACTACATGGGAGTAGCAGCCCTCGCCGAGTTATCCACAACTGCCAGACTACATGCGGGTAGCAGCCCTCACCGAGTTAGCCACAACTGCCAGACTACATGGGAGTAGCAGCCCTCGCCGAGTTAGCCACAACTGCCAGACTACATGGGAGTAGCAGCCCTCGCCAAGTTAGCCACAACTGCCAGACTACATGGGGGTAGCAGCCCTCGCCGAGTTAGCCACAACTGCCAGACTACATGGGAGTAGCAGCCCTCGCCGAGTTAGCCACAACTGCCTGACTACAAGGGGGTAGCAGCCCTCGCCAAGTTAGTGACAACTGCCAGACTACATGGGAGTAGCAGCCCTCGCCAAGTTAGCCACAACTGCCAGACTACATGGGAGTAGCAGCCCTCGCCGAGTTAGTGACAACTGCCAGACTACATGGGAGTAGCAGCCCTCGCCAAGTTAGCCACAACTGCCAGACTACATGGGAGTAGCAGCCCTCGCCAAGTTAGCCACAACTGCCAGACTACATGGGAGTAGCAGCCCTCGCCAAGTTAGCCACAACTGCCAGACTACATGGGAGTAGCAGCCCTCGCCAAGTTAGCCACAACTGCCAGACTACATGGGAGTAGCAGCCCTCGCCAAGTTAGCCACAACTGCCAGACTACATGGGAGTAGCAGCCCTCGCCAAGTTAGTGACAACTGCCAGACTACATGGGAGTAGCAGCCCTCACCAAGTTAGCCACAACTGCCAGACTACATGGGAGTAGCAGCCCTCGCCAAGTTAGTGACAACTGCCAGACTACATGGGAGTAGCAGCCCTCGCCGAGTTATCCACAACTGCCAGACTACATGGGGGTAACAGCCCTCGCCGAGTTAGCCACAAATGCCAGACTACATGGGAGTAGCAGCCCTCGCCGAGTTAGCCACAACTGCCAGACTACATGGGGGTAGCAGCCCTCGCCGAGTTAGCCACAACTGCCAGACTACATGGGAGTAGCAGCCCTCGCCGAGTTAGCCACAACTGCCAGACTATATGGGAGTAGCAGCCCTTGCCGAGTTAGCCACAACTGCCAGACTACATGGGAGTAGCAGCCCTCGCCGAGTTATCCACAACTGCCAGACTACATGCGGGTAGCAGCCCTCACCGAGTTAGCCACAACTGCCAGACTACATGGGAGTAGCAGCCCTCGCCGAGTTAGCCACAACTGCCAGACTACATGGGAGTAGCAGCCCTCGCCAAGTTAGCCACAACTGCCAGACTACATGGGGGTAGCAGCCCTCGCCGAGTTAGCCACAACTGCCAGACTACATGGGAGTAGCAGCCCTCGCCGAGTTAGCCACAACTGCCTGACTACAAGGGGGTAGCAGCCCTCGCCAAGTTAGTGACAACTGCCAGACTACATGGGAGTAGCAGCCCTCGCCAAGTTAGCCACAACTGCCAGACTACATGGGAGTAGCAGCCCTCGCCGAGTTAGTGACAACTGCCAGACTACATGGGAGTAGCAGCCCTCGCCAAGTTAGCCACAACTGCCAGACTACATGGGGGTAGCAGCCCTCGCCAAGTTAGCCACAACTGCCAGACTACATGGGAGTAGCAGCCCTCGCCAAGTTAGCCACAACTGCCAGACTACATGGGAGTAGCAGCCCTCGCCAAGTTAGCCACAACTGCCAGACTACATGGGAGTAGCAGCCCTCGCCAAGTTAGCCACAACTGCCAGACTACATGGGAGTAGCAGCCCTCGCCAAGTTAGCCACAACTGCCAGACTACATGGGAGTAGCAGCCCTCGCCGAGTTAGCCACAACTGCCAGACTACATGGGGGTAGCAGCCCTCGTCGAGTTAGTGATAACTGCCAGGCTACATGGGGGTAGCAGCCATCACCGAGTTAGCTACAACTGCCAGATTACATGGGAGTAGCAGCCCTCGCCGAGTTAGCCACAACTGCCAGACTACATGGGAGTAGCAGCCCTCGCCAAGTTAGCCACAACTGCCAGACTACATGGGGGTAGCAGCCCCCGCCGAGTTAGCCACAACTGCCAGACTACATGGGAGTAGCAGCCCTCGCCGAGTTAGCCACAACTGCCTGACTACAAGGGGGTAGCAGCCCTCGCCAAGTTAGTGACAACTGCCAGACTACATGGGAGTAGCAGCCCTCGCCAAGTTAGCCACAACTGCCAGACTACATGGGAGTAGCAGCCCTCGCCGAGTTAGTGACAACTGCCAGACTACATGGGAGTAGCAGCCCTCGCCAAGTTAGTGACAACTGCCAGACTACATGGGAGTAGCAGCCCTCGCCAAGTTAGCCACAACTGCCAGACTACATGGGAGTAGCAGCCCTCGCCAAGTTAGCCACAACTGCCAGACTACATGGGAGTAGCAGCCCTCGCCAAGTTAGCCACAACTGCCAGACTACATGGGAGTAGCAGCCCTCGCCAAGTTAGTGACAACTGCCAGACTACATGGGCGTAGCAGCCCTCGCCAAGTTAGCCACAACTGCCGGACTACATGGGAGTAGCAGCCCTCGCCGAGTTAGCCACAACTGCCAGACTACATGGGGGTAGCAGCCCTCGCCGAGTTAGCCACAACTGCCAGACTACATGGGAGTAGCAGCCCTCGCCGAGTTAGCCACAACTGCCAGACTATATGGGAGTAGCAGCCCTCGCCGAGTTAGCCACAACTGCCAGACTACATGGGAGTAGCAGCCCTCGCCGAGTTATCCACAACTGCCAGACTACATGGGGGTAACAGCCCTCGCCGAGTTAGCCACAACTGCCAGACTACATGGGAGTAGCAGCCCTCGCCGAGTTAGCCACAACTGCCAGACTACATGGGGGTAGCAGCCCTCGCCGAGTTAGCCACAACTGCCAGACTATATGGGAGTAGCAGCCCTCGCCAAGTTAGCCACAACTGCCAGACTACATGGGGGTAGCAGCCCTCGCCGAGTTAGCCACAACTGCCAGACTACATGGGAGTAGCAGCCCTCGCCGAGTTAGCCACAACTGCCTGACTACGAGGGGTTAGCAGCCCTCGCCAAGTTAGTGACAACTGCCAGACTACATGGGAGTAGCAGCCCTCGCCAAGTTAGCCACAACTGCCAGACTACATGGGAGTAGCAGCCCTCGCCGAGTTAGTGACAACTGCCAGACTACATGGGAGTAGCAGCCCTCGCCAAGTTAGTGACAACTGCCAGACTACATGGGAGTAGCAGCCCTCGCCAAGTTAGCCACAACTGCCAGACTACATGGGAGTAGCAGCCCTCGCCAAGTTAGCCACAACTGCCAGACTACATGGGAGTAGCAGCCCTCGCCAAGTTAGCCACAACTGCCAGACTACATGGGAGTAGCAGCCCTCGCCAAGTTAGTGACAACTGCCAGACTACATGGGCGTAGCAGCCCTCGCCAAGTTAGCCACAACTGCCAGACTACATGGGAGTAGCAGCCCTCGCCGAGTTAGCCACAACTGCCAGACTACATGGGGGTAGCAGCCCTCGTCGAGTTAGTGATAACTGCCAGGCTACATGGGGTCAGCAGCCATCACCGAGTTAGCTACAACTGCCAGATTACATGGGAGTAGCAGCCCTCGCCGAGTTAGCCACAACTGCCAGACTACATGGGAGTAGCAGCCCTCGCCAAGTTAGCCACAACTGCCAGACTACATGGGGGTAGCAGCCCTCGCCGAGTTAGCCACAACTGCCAGACTACATGGGAGTAGCAGCCCTCGCCGAGTTAGCCACAACTGCCAGACTACATGGGAGTAGCAGCCCTCGCCGAGTTAGCCACAACTGCCAGACTACATGGGAGTAGCAGCCCTCGCCGAGTTAGCCACAACTGCCAGACTACATGGGAGTAGCAGCCCTCGCCGAGTTAGCCACAACTGCCAGACTACATGGGAGTAGCAACCCTCGCCGAGTTAGCCACAACTGCCAGACTACATGGGGGTAGCAGCCGTCGCCGAGTTAGCTACAACTGCCAGATTACATGGGAGTAGCAGCCCTCGCCGAGTTAGCTACAACTGCCAGATTACATGGGGTAGCAGCCATCACCGAGTTAGCTACAACTGCCAGACTACATGGGAGTAGCAGCCCTCGCCGAGTCAGCCACTACTGCCAGACTCCATGGGAGTAGCAGCCCTCGCCGAGTTAGCCACAACTGCCAGACTACATGGGAGTAGCAGCCCTCGCCGAGTTAGCTACAACTGCCAGACTACATGGGGGTAGCAGCCCTCGCCGAGTTAGCTACAACTGGTAGCAGCCCTCGCCGAGTTGGCCACGCAAAGCAGCTGTTGCGGGCGCAAATCCTCCAGAAGCTTGTGCTACTAAGATTCACTCTGAGAAGGCTAAATATTTGTTTCCGTGCTGCTCTGGCCCGGGTGGATCTTATGGTCAACATGCTGCTGATCTCCCATGAGAACTTGTGCTAATCCGAGAGGTGTTGGCTAAAGTCTAGTATTTTGATTTTTGTCTGACGATGTCCTGGTTGGATTATTTCTACAAGGGCTCGTGTGTGACTTAACTTGACTTATGCTGTGTCTTTTGCAACTTTTTCATGGGGACTCCGGTTGTTGACACACGCTCAATTGTCATGGCTAGAGGCTGATCTGTACTCTCAATTGTCATGACTAGAGGCTGAACTGTACTCTCAATTGTCATGGCTAGAGGCTGAACTGTACTCTCAATTGTCATGGCTAGAGGCTGAACTGTACTCTCAATTGTCATGGTTCAAGGCTGAACTGTACTCTCAATTGTCATGGCTAGAGGCTGAACTGTACTCTCAATTGTCATGGTTAGAGGTTGAACTGTACTCTCAATTGTCATGGCTAGAGGCTGAACTGTACTCTCAATTGTCATGGCTAGGGGCTGAACTGTACTCTCAATTGTCATGGCTAGGGGCTGAACTGTACTCTCAATTGTCATGGCTAGAGGCTGAACTGTACTCTCAATTGTCTCGTTCGAGAATGAACTGTACTCTCAATTGTCATGGCTCGAGGTTGAACTGTACTCTCAATTGTAGTGGCTAGAGGCTGAACTGTACTCTCAATTGTCTGGTTCGAGAATGAACTGTACTCTCAATTGTCATGGCTAGAGGCTGAACTGTACTCTCAATTGTCATGGCTAGAGGCTGAACTGTACTCTCAATTGTCATGGTTAGAGGTTGAACTGTACTCTCAATTGTCATGGTTAGAGGTTGAACTGTACTCTCAATTGTCATGGCTAGAGGCTGAACTGTACTCTCAATTGTCATGGCTAGGGGCTGAACTGTACTCTCAATTGTCATGGCTAGGGGCTGAACTGTACTCTCAATTGTCATGGCTAGAGGCTGAACTGTACTCTCAATTGTCATGGCTAGAGGCTGAACTGTACTCTCAATTGTCATGGCTAGAGGCTGAACTGTACTCTCAATTGTCATGGCTAGAGGCTGAACTGTACTCTCAATTGTCATGGCTAGGGGCTGAACTGTACTCTCAATTGTCATGGCTAGAGGCTGAACTGTACTCTCAATTGTCATGGTTAGAGGTTGAACTGTACTCTCAATTGTCATGGTTAGAGGTTGAACTGTACTCTCAATTGTCATGGCTAGAGGCTGAACCGTACTCTCAATTGTCATGGCTAGGGGCTGAACTGTACTCTCAATTGTCAGGGCTAGGGGCTGAACTGTACTCTCAATTGTCATGGCTAGAGGCTGAACTGTACTCTCAATTGTCATGGCTAGGGGCTGAACTGTACTCTCAATTGTCATGGCTAGGGGCTGAACTGTACTCTCAATTGTCATGGCTAGTGGCTGAACTGTACTCTCAATTGTCTGGTTCGAGAATGAACTGTACTCTCAATTGTCATGGCTCGAGGTTGAACTGTACTCTCAATTGTAGTGGCTAGAGGCTGAACTGTACTCTCAATTGTCTGGTTCGAGAATGAACTGTACTCTCAATTGTCATGGCTAGAGGCTGAACTGTACTCTCAATTGTCATGGCTAGAGGCTGAACTGTACTCTCAATTGTCATGGTTAGAGGTTGAACTGTACTCTCAATTGTCATGGTTAGAGGTTGAACTGTACTCTCAATTGTCATGGCTAGAGGCTGAACTGTACTCTCAATTGTCATGGCTAGGGGCTGAACTGTACTCTCAATTGTCATGGCTAGGGGCTGAACTGTACTCTCAATTGTCATGGCTAGAGGCTGAACTGTACTCTCAATTGTCATGGCTAGAGGCTGAACTGTACTCTCAATTGTCATGGCTAGAGGCTGAACTGTACTCTCAATTGTCATGGCTAGAGGCTGAACTGTACTCTCAATTGTCATGGCTAGGGGCTGAACTGTACTCTCAATTGTCATGGCTAGAGGCTGAACTGTACTCTCAATTGTCATGGTTAGAGGTTGAACTGTACTCTCAATTGTCATGGTTAGAGGTTGAACTGTACTCTCAATTGTCATGGCTAGAGGCTGAACTGTACTCTCAATTGTCATGGCTAGGGGCTGAACTGTACTCTCAATTGTCATGGCTAGAGGCTGAACTGTACTCTCAATTGTCTGGTTCGAGAATGAACTGTACTCTCAATTGTCATGGCTAGGGGCTGAACTGTACTCTCAATTGTCATGGCTAGAGGCTGAACTGTACTCTCAATTGTCATGGTTAGAGGTTGAACTGTACTCTCAATTGTCATGGTTAGAGGTTGAACTGTACTCTCAATTGTCATGGCTAGAGGCTGAACTGTACTCTCAATTGTCATGGCTAGGGGCTGAACTGTACTCTCAATTGTCATGGCTAGGGGCTGAACTGTACTCTCAATTGTCATGGCTAGAGGCTGAACTGTACTCTCAATTGTAATGGCTAGAGGCTGAACTGTACTCTCAATTGTCATGGCTAGAGGCTGAACTGTACTCTCAATTGTCATGGTTCAAGGCTGAACTGTACTCTCAATTGTCATGGCTAGAGGCTGAACTGTACTCTCAATTGTCATGGTTAGAGGTTGAACTGTACTCTCAATTGTCATGGTTAGAGGTTGAACTGTACTCTCAATTGTCATGGCTAGAGGCTGAACTGTACTCTCAATTGTCATGGCTAGGGGCTGAACTGTACTCTCAATTGTCATGGCTAGGGGCTGAACTGTACTCTCAATTGTCATGGCTAGAGGCTGAACTGTACTCTCAATTGTCTGGTTCGAGAATGAACTGTACTCTCAATTGTAGTGGCTAGAGGCTAAACTGTACTCTCAATTGTCTGGTTCGAGAATGAACTGTACTCTCAATTGTCATGGCTAGAGGCTGAACTGTACTCTCAATTGTCATGGCTAGGGGCTGAACTGTACTCTCAATTGTCATGGTTAGAGGTTGAACTGTACTCTCAATTGTCATGGTTAGAGGTTGAACTGTACTCTCAATTGTCATGGCTAGAGGCTGAACTGTACTCTCAATTGTCATGACTAGAGGCTGAACTGTACTCTCAATTGTCTGGTTCAAGAATGAACTGTACTCTCAATTGTCATGGCTCGAGGTTGAACTGTACTCTCAATTGTAGTGGCTAGAGGCTGAACTGTACTCTCAATTGTCTGGTTCGAGAATGAACTGTACTCTCAATTGTCATGGCTAGAGGCTGAACTGTACTCTCAATTGTCATGGTTAGAGGTTGAACTGTACTCTCAATTGTCATGGTTAGAGGTTGAACTGTACTCTCAATTGTCATGGCTAGAGGCTGAACTGTACTCTCAATTGTCATGACTAGAGGCTGAACTGTACTCTCAATTGTCTGGTTCAAGAATGAACTGTACTCTCAATTGTCATGGCTCGAGGTTGAACTGTACTCTCAATTGTAGTGGCTAGAGGCTGAACTGTACTCTCAATTGTCTGGTTCGAGAATGAACTGTACTCTCAATTGTCATGGCTCGAGGCTGAACTGTACTCTCAATTGTCATGACTAGAGGCTGAACTGTACTCTCAATTGTCATGGCTCGAGGTTGAACTGTACTCTCAATTGTAGTGGCTAGAGGCTGAACTGTACTCTCAATTGTCTGGTTCGAGAATGAACTGTACTCTCAATTGTCATGGCTCGAGGTTGAACTGTACTCTCAATTGTAGTGGCTAGAGGCTGAACTGTACTCTCAATTGTCATGGCTCGAGGCTGAACTGTACTCTCAATTGTCATGGCTCGAGGTTGAACTGTACTCTCAATTGTAGTGGCTAGAGGCTGAACTGTACTCTCAATTGTCATGGCTCGAGGCTGAACTGTACTCTCAATTGTAGTGGCTAGAGGCTGAACTGTACTCTTGCGTCTCTTTGCTTGCTGACGGCATCTTCTTTGCTCTATGTTTGATTCTTGTAGTCCTCCTCCAAAACACCAAGTTGTACGGGAGCATCCACCACAACTGTCCTTGACTCTGTATTGAACTTTTTGTGAAGAGTGAGCAAAGACAACTGCAACGTGGACATATTTGTCAGCCCATCATTCACAACCATCACTTTACTTTTGCTTTACCTTTCTCTCATAAACAGAGGAAAATAGCTCCGTGAAGACGAACTGTGCATCTTGTGAACGAGAGAACGGGTGAACTTGTGAGGCCATTTAGCCGTTGGGACAAGAGAGAATTGTAAATCAACGGAAATAATGAATAACTATTTGTAAGGACCTGCTGGTGTTAAAGTTTGTGATCATGTTTGTCAGAATAGTGTGCTTGAAAGATGACACACGGACAATTAGGAAGTGTTGTTTGTGAGAGAGAAAGACGAGAAAAAAGATGTCAGGGTTGAACCTGTTGTTGGCAATAAAAGTTCAAAAGAGCGTTGTACGCTGTGACTTCCTCTGGATGAAACAAAAAGCTGAAAAACGACACATTCAATTATTATTTTTAGGGCACACAGAGATATAAAATACAAATGATCTCTTTTCCTGCAAATGTTTATTCCCTGACCTTTGATTTCTTCCAGTGATTTGTGTATTTCAAGCACAAAGTCTGCTTTCCTGTGTTCAGGGACCCTCCTTGAAACAGTTACTAAGCACAGCTCTGCGTTCTGCGCCACCGCTGACGCCACTGACCACCAAGACATCAAACATCTGGAAGGATGCCACAACCTGCGACCACCAAGACACCAAACATCTGGAAGGATGCCACAACCTGTGACCACCAAGACACCAAACATCTGGAAGGATACCACAACCTGTCACCACCAAGACACCAAACATCTGGAAGGATACCACAACCTGTCACCACCAAGACATCAAACATCTGGAAGGATACCACAACCTGTGACTACCAAGACACCAAACATCTGGAAGGATGCAACAACCTGTGACTACCAAGACACCAAACATCTGGAAGGATGCCACAACTTGTTACCACCCAGACGCCAAACATCTTGAAGGATGCCACAACCAGCAACCACCAAGACACCAAACATCTGGATGGATGCCACAACCTGCAACCACCAAGACACCAAACATCTGGATGGATGCCACAACCCGCGACCACCAAGACATCAAACATCTGGAAGGATGCCACAACCTGCGACCACCAAGACACCAAAATCTGGAAGGATGCCACAACCTGTGACCGCGAAGACACCAAACATCTGGATGGATGCTACAACCTCTGACAGCCAAGACACCAAACATCTGGAAGGATGCCACAACCTGTGACCACCAAGACACCAAACATCTGGAAGGATACAACAACCTGTGACCACCAACACATCAAACATCTGGAAGGATACCACAACCTGTGACCGCCAAGACATCAAACATCTGGAAGGATACCACAACCTGTGACCACCAAGACATCAAACATCTGGAAGGATACCACAACCTGTGACCACCAAGACATCAAACATCTGGAAGGATACCACAACCTGTGACCACCAAGACATCAAACATCTGGAAGGATACAACAACCTGTGACTACCAAGACACCAAACATCTGGAAGGATGTCACAACCTGCAACCACCAAGACACCAAACATCTGGATGGATGCCACAACCCGCGACCACCAAGACACCAAACATCTGGAAGGATGCCACAACCTGCGACCACCAAGACACCAAAATCTGGAAGGATGCCACAACCTGTGACCTCGAAGACACCAAACATCTGGAAGGATGCCACAACCTGTGACCACCAAGACACCAAACATCTGGAAGGATACCACAACCTGTCACCACCAAGACACCAAACATCTGGAAGGATACCACAACCTGTCACCACCAAGACATCAAACATCTGGAAGGATACCACAACCTGTGACTACCAAGACACCAAACATCTGGAAGGATGCAACAACCTGTGACTACCAAGACACCAAACATCTGGAAGGATGCCACAACTTGTTACCACCCAGACGCCAAACATCTTGAAGGATGCCACAACCAGCAACCACCAAGACACCAAACATCTGGATGGATGCCACAACCTGCAACCACCAAGACACCAAACATCTGGATGGATGCCACAACCCGCGACCACCAAGACATCAAACATCTGGAAGGATGCCACAACCTGCGACCACCAAGACACCAAAATCTGGAAGGATGCCACAACCTGTGACCGCGAAGACACCAAACATCTGGATGGATGCTACAACCTCTGACAGCCAAGACACCAAACATCTGGAAGGATGCCACAACCTGTGACCACCAAGACACCAAACATCTGGAAGGATACAACAACCTGTGACCACCAACACATCAAACATCTGGAAGGATACCACAACCTGTGACCACCAAGACACCAAACATCTGGAAGGATGCCACAACCTGTGACCACCAAGACACCAAACATCTGGAAGTATACCACAACCTGTGACCACCAAGACATCAAACATCGGGAATGATACCACAACCTGTCACCACCAAGACACCAAACATCTGGAAGGATACCACAACCTGTCACCACCAAGACATCAAACATCTGGAAGGATACCACAACCTGTGACTACCAAGACACTAAACATCTGGAAGGATGCAACAACCTGTGACTACCAAGACACCAAACATCTGGAAGGATGCCACAACTTGTTACCACCCAGACGCCAAACATCTTGAAGGATGCCACAACCAGCAACCACCAAGACACCAAACATCTGGATGGATGCCACAACCTGCAACCACCAAGACACCAAACATCTGGATGGATGCCACAACCCGCGACCACCAAGACATCAAACATCTGGAAGGATGCCACAACCTGCGACCACCAAGACACCAAAATCTGGAAGGATGCCACAACCTGTGACCTCGAAGACACCAAACATCTGGATGGATGCTACAACCTCTGACAGCCAAGACACCAAACATCTGGAAGGATGCCACAACCTGTGACCACCAAGACACCAAACATCTGGAAGGATACAACAACCTGTGACCACCAACACATCAAACATCTGGAAGGATACCACAACCTGTGACCACCAAGACATCAAACATCTGGAAGGATACCACAACCTGTGACCACCAAGACATCAAACATCTGGAAGGATGCCACAACCTGCGACTACCAAGACACCAAACATCTGGAAGGATGCCACAACCTGTGACCACCAAGCCACCAAACATCTGGAAGGATGCCACAACCTGCGACTACCAAGACACCAAACATCTGGAAGGATACCACAACCTGTGACCACCAAGACACCAAACATCTGGAAGGATGCCACAACCTGTGACCACCAAGCCACCAAACATCTGGAAGGATGCCACAACCTGCGACTACCAAGACATCAAACATCTGGAAGGATACCACAACCTGTGACCACCAAGACACCAAACATCTGGAAGGATGCCACAACCTGTGACCACCAAGCCACCAAACATCTGGAAGGATGCCACAACCTGCGACTACCAAGACACCAAACATCTGGAAGGATACCACAACCTGGTCACCTCCTGAAGCCAAACATGACTATGTATGAAACACCTCCTGAAGCCAAACATGACTATGTATGAAACACCTCCTGAAGCCAAACATGACTATGTATGAAACACCTCCTGAAACCAAACATGACTATGTATGAAACACCTCCTGAAGCCAAACATGACTATGTATGAAACACCTCCTGAAGCCAAACATGACTATGTATGAAACACCTCCTGAAACCAAACATGACTATGTATGAAACACCTCCTGAAGCCAAACATGACTATGTATGAAACACCTCCTGAAGCCAAACATGACTATGTATGAAACACCTCCTGAAGCCAAACATGACTATGTATGAAACACCTCCTGAAACCAAACATTACTATGTATGAAACACCTCCTGAAGCCAAACATGACTATGTATGAAACACCTCCTGAAGCCAAACATGACTATGTATGAAACACCTCCTGAAGCCAAACATGACTATGTATGAAACACCTCCTGAAGCCAAACATGACAATGTATGAAACACCTCCTGAAGCCAAACATGACTATGTATGAAACACCTCCTGAAGCCAAACATGACTATGTATGAAACACCTCCTGAAGCCAAACATGACAATGTATGAAACACCTCCTGAAGCCAAACATGACTATGTATGAAACACCTCCTGAAGCCAAACATGACAATGAAACACACACACCTCCTGAAGCCAAACATGACTATGTATGAAACACCTCCTGAAGCCAAACATGACAATGTATGAAACACCTCCTGAAGCCAAACATGACTATGTATGAAACACCTCCTGAAGCATAACATGACTATGAAACACACACACCTCCTGAAGCCAAACATGACTATGTATGAAACACCTCCTGAAGCCAAACATGACAATGTATAAAACACCTCCTGAAGCCAAACATGACAATGTATGAAACACCTCCTGAAGCCAAACATGACTATGTATGAAACACCTCCTGAAGCCAAACATGACTATGTATGAAACAACTCCTGAAGCCAAACATGACAATGAAACACCTCCTGAAGCCAAACATGACTATGTATGAAACACCTCCTGAAGCCAAACATGACTATGTATGAAACACCTCCTGAAGCCAAACATGACTATGTATGAAACAACTCCGAAGCCAAACATGACTATGTATGAAACACCTCCTGAAGCCAAACATGACTATTTATGAAACACCTCCTGAAGCCAAACATGACTATGTATGAAACACCTCCTGAAGCCAAACATGACTATGTATGAAACACCTCCTAAAGCCAAACATGACTATGTATGAAACACCTCCTGAAGCCAAACATGACTATGTATGAAACACCTCCTGAAGCCAAACATGACTATGTATGAAACACCTCCTGAAGCCAAACATGACTATGTATGAAACACCTCCTGAAGCCAAACATGACTATGTATGAAACACCTCCTGAAGCCAAACATGACTATGTATGAAACACCTCCTGAAGCCAAACATGACAATGTATGAAACACCTCCTGAAGCCAAACATGACTATGTATGAAACACCTCCTGAAGCCAAACATGACTATGTATGAAACACCTCCTGAAGCCAAACATGACAATGTATGAAACACCTCCTGAAGCCAAACATGACTATGTATGAAACACCTCCTGAAGCCAAACATGACAATGAAACACACACACCTCCTGAAGCCAAACATGACTATGTATGAAACACCTCCTGAAGCCAAACATGACAATGTATGAAACACCTCCTGAAGCCAAACATGACTATGTATGAAACACCTCCTGAAGCATAACATGACTATGTATGAAACACCTCCTGAAGCCAAACATGACTATGTATGAAACACCTCCTGAAGCCAAACATGACTATGTATGAAACACCTCCTGAAGCCAAACATGACTATGTATGAAACACCTCCTGAAGCCAAACATGACTATGTATGAAACACCTCCTGAAGCCAAACATGACTATGTATGAAACACCTCCTGAAGCCAAACATGACTATGTATGAAACACCTCCTGAAGCCAAACATGACTATGTATGAAACACCTCCTGAAGCCAAACATGACAATGTATGAAACACCTCCTGAAGCCAAACATGACAATGTATGAAACACCTCCTGAAGCCAAACATGACTATGTATGAAAAACCTCCTGAAGCCAAACATGACTATGTATGAAACACCTCCTGAAGCCAAACATGACTATGTATGAAACACCTCCTGAAGCATAACATGACTATGTATGAAACACCTCCTGAAGCCAAACATGACTATGTATGAAACACCTCCTAAAGCCAAACATGACTATGTATGAAACACCTCCTAAAGCCAAACATGACTATGTATGAAACACCTCCTGAAGCCAAACATGACTATGTATGAAACACCTCCTGAAGCATAACATGACTATGTATGAAACACCTCCTGAAGCCAAACATGACTATGTATGAAACACCTCCTGAAGCCAAACATGACTATGTATGAAACACCTCCTGAAGCATAACATGACTATGTATGAAACACCTCCTGAAGCCAAACATGACTATGTATGAAACACCTCCTGAAGCCAAACATGACTATGTATGAAACACCTCCTGAAGCATAACATGACTATGTATGAAACACCTCCTGAAGCCAAACATGACTATGTATGAAACACCTCCTGAAGCCAAACATGACTATGTATGAAACACCTCCTGAAGCATAACATGACTATGTATGAAACACCTCCTGAAGCCAAACATGACTATGTATGAAACACCTCCTGAAGCCAAACATGACTATGTATGAAACACCTCCTGAAGCATAACATGACTATGTATGAAACACCTCCTGAAGCCAAACATGACTATGTATGAAACACCTCCTGAAGCCAAACATGACTATGCATGAAACACCTCCTGAAGCATAACATGACTATGTATGAAACACCTCCCGAAGCCAAACATGACTATGTATGAAACACCTCCTGAAGCCAAACATGACTATGTATGAAACACCTCCTGAAGCCAAACATGACTATGTATGAAACACCTCCTGAAGCATAACATGACTATGTATGAAACACCTCCTGAAGCCAAACATGACTATGTATGAAACACCTCCTGAAGCATAACATGACTATGTATGAAACACCTCCTGAAGCCAAACATGACTATGTATGAAACACCTCCTGAAGCCAAACATGACAATGAAACACACACACCTCCTGAAGCCAAACATGACAATGAAACACACACACCTCCTGAAGCCAAACATGACAATGAAACACACACACCTCCTGAAGCCAAACATGACAATGAAACACACACACCTCCTGAAGCCAAACATGACAATGAAACACACACACCTCCTGAAGCCAAACATGACAATGAAACACACACACCTCCTGAAGCCAAACATGACAATGAAACACACACACCTCCTGAAGCCAAACATGACAATGAAACACACACACCTCCTGAAGCCAAACATGACAATGAAACACACACACCTCCTGAAGCCAAACATGACAATGAAACACACACACCTCCTGAAGCCAAACATGACAATGAAACACACACACCTCCTGAAGCCAAACATGACAATGAAACACACACACCTCCTGAAGCCAAACATGACAATGAAACACACACACCTCCTGAAGCCAAACATGACAATGAAACACACACACCTCCTGAAGCCAAACATGACAATGAAACACACACACCTCCTGAAGCCAAACATGACAATGAAACACACACACCTCCTGAAGCCAAACATGACAATGAAACACACACACCTCCTCCCAGCTGCAGATATAGAAGCAGTGCAGGAGAAGAGGAGGACAAAGAGCAAACATAGAAGAAGAAGAACATCTGCAAGTCTGAAAGTGTTGAAAGTGGAGGCGCCAGCTCAGCTTCCCTTGTGGCTGTGGTCAAACCACCGCTAACTAATGACAAGGAAATAACTGTGGTTCACTTCTTCTCCTTGCAAGACTTGTTGAGGAAATCAAAACCTCCTGAAAACTTAACCCTCTCAGTGGAAAGTCCACGTGTGTGCAATCTAGTACACATCCTAGTACACATCTTAGTACAAATCCTAGTACACATCTTAGTACACATCCTAGTACACATCCTAGTATACATCTTAGTACACATCCTAGTACACAACTAAGTACAAATCGTAATACACATCCTAGTACACAACTTAGTACACATGCTAGTACACATCTTAGTACACATCCTAGTACACATCCTAGTATACATCTTAGTACACATCTTAGTACAAATCCTAGTACACATCCAAGTATACACCTTAGTACACATCTTAGTACACACCGTAGTACACATCTTAGTACACATCCTAGTACACAATTAAGTACACATCTAAATACACATCCTAGTACACATCTTAGTACACATGCTAGTACACATCTTAGTACACATCCTAGTACACATCATAGTACACATCCTAGTACACATCCTAGTACACATCTTAGTACACATCCTAGTTCACATCTTAGTACACATCCTAGTACAAATCCTAGTACACATATTAGTACACATCCCAGTACACATCTTAGTACACATCCCAGTACACATTGTAGTGCACATCTTAGTACACATCCTAGTACACATCTTAGTAAACATCTTAGTTCACATGTTAGTACAAATCCTAGTAAACATCCTAGTACACACCCTAGTACACTTCTAAGTACACATTCTAGTACACGTCCTAGTACACATCCTAGTTCACCTCTTAGTACACATCCTAGTACACATCTAAGTACACATATAATTACACATCCTAGTACACATCCTAGTACACTTCTTAGTACACATCCTAGTACACATCCTAGTACACATCCTAGTACACATATTAGTACACATCCCAGTACACATCTTAGTACACATCTTAGTGCACATCCTAGTACACATCGTAGTACACATCTTAGTACACATCCTAGTACACATCTTAGTAAACATCTTAGTTCACATCTTAGTACAAATCCTAGTACACATCCTAGTACACACCCTAATACACCTCTAAGTACACATCCTAGTACACATCCTAATACACACTATTATGTTAGATCCACTATGGACAGGACTATCACACTATTATGTTGGATCCACTATGGACTGGACTCTCACTATTATGTTAGATCCACTATGGACTGGACTCTCACACTAATGTGGGGGTTGGGGGGGGTTAGGGTTTCTGTATGGATCCCCACATCTGCAGTCTTTTCCAAGGTCTGTGGTTGTTCCCATCGGGTTGAGTTCTTCCTTGCCCTGATGTGGGAATGAGCTGAGGATGTGGTTGTGGCTTGTGCAGCCCTTTGAGACACTGGTGATTGAGGACTGTAGAAGTCCACTTTGATGATTGATTGATGACATACTTTATATACTTACAACATGTATTTAAAACCTTGATGGAGATTTTTGGATGTTTTAAGTGCGTTTTATAGACATTGGCTCCATTTTATTGCCAACATTTATTTACAAGTTAGAATGCTTCAAAGGATAAAAACATGTGTTCTTGTCTTACATGAGGATTGTGAATGATAAACATTTGGAGAAAGTCCAGTTTCCCTTCAAGGAAATATTTAGTTTTTTTGCTTGAATATTTTTTTTACAGTTTTGAAATTCAACATCATTTTCATCCTGAAATAAATGTTTCCCGTTCACTTTAGTGTGTGGCAATGCTAATGCTAATGCTAATGCTAAGACAGCAGGCTGGATCCAAACACAGCAGACATTCCTGGCTTCTTGCTCTTGGAAATTGGACTGCTTCATTTTCTTGAGGTTTTTATCTGGTTTGAAGCATTTTGTCAGGACTATTGAACACAACATTTGATGGACATTCATTCATCTTTATACTGAGAATGTATTGTATCAGGTCCTTTTAGTAGAAATGGTCATACTTGAGTCATTGGTTGAAATAATGAGTACAGTTTTGTAAGGAGCCACAAGCCCGTAGCCTAACCCTAGTCACCCAGGTGTGACTCGGAGGTGAAAGCCCACTCTTAGTCTGGTCGGTGTTTGCCTTGTGTTGCCCATCAAACCACAGCCTCCTCCTCAAAATCTGTCTTTGGTCCAAGTCCATGCTTTGGATGCAGTTCAAGCAGGGAAGAACCAAAAGCCTTTCCGGACATTCCACAGATGTTGGAAGACTTGTCAGAAAATGCATCCAACACCTGGTCTTTGCTGCAACTACAGGGAAATAGCTTCCAAGTTGCTTTTTTTTCCACTTTCATGTTCACTCCTTTCCCTTGTTTCTTTTTTACAGTGTGTGCTTCAATTTTCCAGAAGCAGCGCTTGATGTCTGAGTCCTGGCTGTGTGGCGTGTGCGGGCTTACAGAAGTCCACCGTCTCCTCCTCTCAAACACAAGGTCTGAGCAGCAAGCCTGTAGTCCAATGTCACCCTTCTGTTGGGGCTACAGGACCACCCGACTGAGGCTTTGTTGGGAACACAAGCAGCCCCCATTGCCCGTCTGGATGTGTCCGCTGCCAAAGCACACGTCAACAACAAGTTCCACCAAAATGTGTGGAAATACCTACAGCGGATGGCAGATGGATTCCTGTGGACGTGAATCACCAAATCTTTGTTGGCCAAAGAGGCAATGCAATGATTCACTGTCCTCCCACAACACTACTTCTGTCCATACTTGACAACCCCCCCGGATTTTCCGGGAGACTCCCGAAATTCAACCTCTCTCCCGAAAACCTCCCAAAATTCAGCGGAGCTGGAGGCCACGCCCCCTCCAGCTCCATGCGTATAAAATACTACACGGTCTAGCTCCATCCTATCTTGCCGATTGTATTGTACCATATGTCCCGGCAAGAAATCTGCGTTCAAAGGACTCCGGCTTATTAGTGATTCCCAAAGCCCAAAAAAAGTCTGCGGGCTATAGAGCGTTTTCATTTCGGGCTCCAGTACTCTGGAATGCCCTCCCGGTAAAAGTTCGAGATGCCACCTCAGTAGAAGCATTTAAGTCCCGCCTTAAAACTCATTTGTATACTCTAGCCTTTAAATAGACTCCCTTTTTAGACCAGTTGATCTGCCGTTTCTTTTCTTTTTCTCCTATGTTCCACTCTCCCTTGTGGAGGGGGTCCGGTCCGATCCGATCCGGTGGCCATGTACTGCTCGCCTGTGTATCGGCTGGGGACATCTCTGCACTGCTGATCCGCCTCCGCTTGGGATGGTTTCCTGCTGGCTCTGCTGTGAACGGGACTCTCGCTGCTGTGTTGGATCCGCTTTGGACTGGACTCTTGCAACTGTGTTGGATCCATTATGGATTGAACTTTCACAGTAGCTGAGATAGGCGCCAGCGCCCCCCGTGACCCCGAAAGGGAATAAGCGGTAGAAAATGGATGGATGGATGTTAGACCCGCTCGACATCCATTGCATTCCTCCTCTCCAAGGTTCTCATAGTCATCATTGTCACCGACGTCCCACTGGGTGTGAGTTTTCCTTGCCCTTATGTGGGCCTACCGAGGATGTCGTAGTGGTTTGTGCAGCCCTTTGAGACACTAGTGATTTAGGGCTATATAAGTAAACATTGATTGATTGATTGATTTACGTGGTGTTGGGCACCTGACAGCAAGTGACTCTCGCAAATGGCAGAACATCCATCCATCCATTTTCTACCGCTTATTCCCTTTCGGGGTCGCGGGGGGCGCTGGCGCCTATCTCAGCTACAATCGGACGGAAGGCAGGGTACACCCTGGACAAGTCGCCACCTCATCGCAGGGCCAACACAGATAGACAGACAACATTCACACTCACATTCACACACTAGGGACCATTTAGTGTTGCCAATCAACCTATCCCCAGGTGCATGTCTTTGGAAGTGGGAGGAAGCCGGAGTACCCGGAGGGAACCCACGCGTTCACGGGGAGAACATGCAAACTCCACACAGAAAGATCCCGAGCCTGGATTTGAACCCAGGACTGCAGGAACTTCGTATTGTGAGGCAGACGCACTAACCCCTCTGCCACCGTGAAGCCCAACGGCAGAACAAAGGTTGCTCAAATAGTGAAAGGTAAGTGTTATTGTTTTTTGTTTTGTGGTTATCAGCAAGTTATTAGAACAACTGTGTTTTTATTACTGTGTATTTAATAGGAGCCGTCTGAAATTCAACTATTTCTTTTATTTGTATATATAATAAATAAATATATATAGCTAGAATTCATTGAAAGTCAAGTATTTCATATATATTCATGAAATACATGAGTCGGTGAATTATACTCATCCCCTCTTAACCACGCCCCCGCCCCAACCACGCCCACTCCCTACCCCTGACCACGCCCCCCACCTCCCGAAAACGGAGGTCTCAAGGTTGGCAAGTATGCTTCTGTCTGGCAAGGACATTGGAATGTGTATTTAGTGTGTGTGATGTTTTATTGATGTTCTAATATCAGAATGATGGCTGCTTGTGATACAAATGAGCTGTTACGCATATAGCATGCTTACAATACCCCCACACCCACACCCACACCCACTCTCCCTCAACCCAATGCCACAGATAGATTGCATTTCTGTGGGGAATCTTGTTGTTAAAATTAAAGTCATAGTTGTTCTGTCCCATGATATTTTGACATTTGTGTGACGATCAATCATGAGAATACAATAGTATACATCTGTTAGCATGTTAGCCTCAATACAGAATCTCCATTCCAAATTTGCCATTTTAAAAATGTTTATATTTTCCGTCAAGCAAATATTATAAACACTTGCCAGTAAAATCCACGAGCACAACCATGAACATCACTTTTACTTAAAGGGGAACTGCACTTTTTTTGAGTAGCGTTGCCTCGTTCACAATTCTTATGTAAGATGTGTTTCTTGTTTTAAGCATTCTGAACGGTAAATAAATGCTAGCAAAAGTCAGCTAACAAAAGGAGCTAATGCAGGGGTGCCCATTACGTCGATCGCGAGGGGTGTGTCAGTCGATCTTTGACTGATTGATTGATTGATACTTTTATTAGTAGATTGCACAGTACAGTACATATTCCGTACAATTGACCACTAAATGGTAACACCCCAATAAGATTTTCAACTTGTTTAAGTCGGGGTCCACGTTAATCAATTCCAGCCAGGCTTTAAAAAAAAATAGACCTAAAAATGAGTGATCATCAATCTTCACCAAGACGTCACTTAAATGACATTCACGGTACCCGAGGGTCTTGTGAGATGACGCTGGCTGCTGCAAGATCATTATTATGAAAATATGACCGAGAGGAAGGCCAGAAACACTTTTTATTTCAACAGACTCTCGCGCCGTACCTTCCGTCAAAACTCTAAAGGCCGACTGCACATTTCCTATCTTCACAATAAAAGCCCTGCTTCATGCTGCCTGCGCTAACTAAATACAGAGTCTCGGAAAGCTGGCGTGCACAAGCGATCCCTCAGAAAGCTGGCGTGCACAAATGATGTGCACGCCAGCTTTCCGAGACTCTTATTTTGTTAGCGCAGGCAGCATGAAGCAGGGCTTTTATTGTGAAGATAGGAAATGTGCAGTCGGCCTTTAGAGTTTTGACGGAAGGGACGGCGTGAAAGTCTGTTGAAATAAAAAGTGTTTCTCGCCTTCCTCTCTGTCATTTTTTCATAATAATGAACTGGCAGCAGCCAGCGTCATCTCACAAGACCCTCGGGTGCCGTGAATGTCAATCAAGCAAGCTACGGAATTTGCCGCCAATGTTTTTCTTGTAAAGTGTATGGAAGCTGGATGAATTAGATGCCAAAAACCAACCACTTTCATGTGGTATTGTACAGAAAGGACAACTTTTTTTCTCCTCCATTTGAAAATGTGGGCGTTATCATCATTACTGTCTGATTCCAATCAATGCAAGTCATCAGAATCAGGTAATACACCAACTTATACTCTTGTCTTTGTGAAAGAAAGACATCTAAATGTGTTACAAATGCTTGTATTATCATTAAACACATTTAACTTGTTTACAAAAATGTCTCTTTCATAAATAAATAAATATAAATGATATATATAAATGAAGTAGGTCCCCTCGAGTTGGTCAATTGAAAAGTAGCTCGCCTGCAGAAAAAGTGTGGGCACCCCTGAGCTAATGTCAGTCGCTCCATTCCCAAAACCTCCATCAATGTTTAATAAACATGCTGTAAGTATGAACAGTATGTAATGTAGTAACGTTCATAAAAATATTTACATATTTTGATCATTTTAAATATACTGTGGCCGTATTAATTTCACCAAGCGTGTTCTATTTCCCCTCAACAACAACAACAAGAAACTGCTAATCATGTCAGACTTGATGAGGGACAACAAAGACTACTTTGGGACAAAAAATGATCCAGAAACTTCTATTTCTCTACTGAAGATGTCGTTGTGGTTTGTGCAGCCCTTTGAGACACTAGTGATTTAGGGCTATATAAATAATCATTGATTGATTGATTGATGTTATCAAATATTGAAATTCAACACGTAACACCATATATGGTCGTATAGTACACTTGTACCAATAAAGTAACACAGTACTATTGAAAAATGTACTACACTGCTTTGGAAAAAACACTGGTACTTTTTTCCCATGAACATGATGTACAATGTATGATGACATGTTGACAAGCTATAAAAACAGCAAGTGCTGCTACACAACTTCGCTAAATAAGGCCTAATTAGCAGCTAATGTCTCTCTGTACTCTTTGAGCTACCTCTAGATCACCTTTGCTTGATTGATTGATTGATACTTTTATTATTAGATTGCACAGTACAGTACATATTCCCTACAATTGACCACTAAATGGTAACACCCCAATAAGTTTTTCAACTTGTTTAAGTCCACATTACTCAACTCATGTCTGCATGGCGACAAATAAATTACGTTTCTTACAAGTATCAGTATCACTGGAGGACAAGGAATAACTAAACATACTTCACTACATACCGTGGGAGGATACGATAGCTAACCGCTAACAGCAAGCTAGCGCTCCTCAACGTAGAAAAAAGGGTACAAGAACTCCATCTAGTCGATACTACAATGATTATTACATCAATACTTGTATCATCACAAAATCATTCTTCTTATTATGTTGATAAAGTCAGTAAATATGTCCCCAGACACATGAGGACTTTGAATATGACCAATGTATGATCCTGTAACTACTTGGTATCGGATCCATACCTAAATGTGTGGTATCGTCCAAAACTAAAGTCAAGTATCAAAGAAGAGAAGAATAAGTGATTGTTACATTTGAACAGAAGTGTAGATACAACATGTTCAAGCAAAAAAATAAGCAGATATTATCAGTAGATGTACATTAGATATCCATTTTCTACAGCTTGTCCTTCATAATTTGTAGAAAATAATAAGTGTATGAATGACAGAATATGTTACAGCAGACATATTAGGAGCCTTTGTTCGCTTACCTGCTATTAATGGACAAGTTGTCTAATATGTTCATGAATACATTGGTTTTTGATTGCAAAATGAAATGCGTCATAAGATTTTTTTTTGTTAAACTAAAGCCAATAATGCTATTTTTATGACCCCCTTTATTTACAAAGTATCGAAATACATTTTGGTACCGGTACCAAAATATTGGTATATATACTGTACAATGTATACATACATACATAAATATATATGCACACTATATCGCCAAAAGTATGGTGTCCAACCATCTAAATGATGAAAATCAGGTGTCCTAATCACTAATCACCTGGCCCGGTGTATCAAATCGGACACTTAGGCATGAAGACTGTTTCTACAAACATTTGTGAAAGAATGGGCCGCTCTCAGTCATTTCCAGCATGGAACTATCATAGGATGCCACCTGTGCAACAAATCCAGTCCTGAAATGTCCTTGATCCTAAATATTCCAAAGTCAACTTTATTATAAGAAAAGTGAAGAGTTTGGGAACAACAGCAACTCAGCCACCAAGTGGTAGACCAGGTAAACTGACAAAGAGGTCAGCATAGTGCAAAGACTACACAGCTCCAGACTTCATGTCACCTTCCAATAAGCCCACGTACAGTGAAGTGAAGTGAATTATATTTATATAGCGCTTTTCTCTAGTGACTCAAAGCGCTTTACATAGTGAAACCCAATATCTAAGTTACATTTAAACCAGTGTGGGTGGCACCGGGAGCAGGTGGGTAAAGTGTCTTGCCCAAGGACACAACGGCAGTGACTAGGATGGCGGAAGCGGGACTCGAACCTGCAACCCTCAAGTTGCTGGCACGGCCACTCTACCAACTTCACCACGCCGTTTATATATATTTTTATATACTAATAAACACAAACATACATACATACATACATGCATATACATATACACGCATATAAATGATAAATAAATATATATATAAATACATGTATACAAATAGATACATACATATATATATATATATATATATATATATATATATATATATATATATATATATATATATATATATATATATATATATATATACAAACCCCGTTTCCATATGAGTTGGGAAATTGTGTTAGATGTAAATATAAACAGAATACAATGATTTGCAAATCCTTTTCAAGCCATATTCAGTTGAATATGCTACAAAGACAACATATTTGATGTTCAAACTCATAAACATTTTACTTCTTTTGCAAATAATCATTCATTTAAAAAGTTCATGGCTGCAACACGTGCCAAAGTAGTTGGGAAAGGGCATGTTCACCACTGTGTTACATCACCTTTTCTTTTAACAACACTCAATAAACGTTTGGGAACTGAGGAAACTAATTGTTGAAGCTTTGAAAGTGGAATTCTTTCCCATTCTAGTTTTATGTAGAGCTTCAGTCCTTCAACAGTCTCCGCTGTCCTATTTTACGCTTCATAAAGCGCCACACATTTTCCATGGGAGACAGGTTTGGACTGCAGGCGGGCCAGGAAAGTACCCGCACTCTTTTTTTAACGAAGCCACGCTGTTGTAACACTTGTCTTGCTGAAATAAGCAGGGGCGTGCAAGAAAAAGACGGCGCTTAGATGGCAGCATATGTTGTTCCAAAACCTGTATGTATCATCCATCCATTTCCTACTGCTTATTTCCTTTCGGGGTGGCGGGGGGTGCTGGCGCCTATCTCAGCTACAATCGGGCGGCAGGCGGAGTACACCCTGGACAAGTCGCCACCTCATCTTAGGTCCAACACAAATAGACGGACAACATTCACACACTAGGGCCAATCTAGTGTTGCCAATCAACCTACCTTTCAGCATTAATGGTGCCTTCACAGGTGTGTAAGTTACCCATGCCTTGGGCACTAATGCACCCCCATACCATCACACATGCTGGCTTTTACACTTTGCGTGGATAACAGTCTGGATGGTTCGCTTCCCCTTTGGTCCGGATGACATCATGTCGAATATTTCCAAAAACAATTTGAAATGTGGACTCGTCAGACCACAGAACACTTTTCTACTTTGCATCAGTCCATCTTAGATGATCTCAGGCCCAGAGAAGCCGGCAGCGTTTCCGGATGTTGTTGATAAATGGGTTTTGCTTTGCATAGTAGAGCTTTAACTTGCACTTACAGATGTAGCAACCAACTGTAGTTACTGACAGTGGTTTTATGAAATGTTCCTGAGCCCATGCGGTGATATCCTTTGGAGATTGATGTTGATTTTTGATACAGTGCCATCTGAGGGATGGAAGGTCCCAGTCATTCACACACTAGGGCCAATCTAGTGTTGCCAATCAACCTACCTTTGAACATTAATGGTGCCTTCACAGATGTGTAAGTTACCCATGCCTTGGCCACTAATGCACCCCCATACCATCACACATGCTGGCTTTTACACTTTGCGTGGATAACAGTCTGGATGGTTCGCTTCCCCTTTGGTCCGGATGACATCATGTCGAATATTTCCAAAAACAATTTGAAATGTGGACTCGTCAGACCACAGAACACTTTTCCACTTTGCATCAGTCCATCTTAGATGAATTTGGGCCCAGAGAAGCCGGCTCCGTTTCAGGATGTTGTTGATAAATGGCTTTCGCTTTGCATAGTAGAGCTTTAACTTGCACTTACAGATGTAGCAACCAACTGTAGTTACTGACAGTGGTTTTATGAAATGTTCCTGAGCCCATGCGGTGATATCCTTTGGAGATTGATGTGGGTTTTTGATACTGTGCCATCTGAGAGATGGAAGGTCACGGTCATTCAATGTTGGTTTCCGGCCATGCCGCTTACGTGGAGTGATTTCTCCAGATTCTCTGAACCTTTTGATGATATTATGGAGCGTAGATGTTGAAATCCCTAAATTTCTTGCAATTGCACTTTGAGAAAGGTTGTTCTTAAACTGTTTGACTATTTGCTCACGCAGTTGTGGACAAAGGGGTGTACCTCACCCCATCCTTTCTTGTGAAAGACTGAGCAGTTTTTGGGAAGCTGTTTTTATAGCCAATCATGGCACCCACCTGTTCCCAATTAGCCTGCACACCTGTGGGATGTTCCAAATAAGTGTGTGATGAGCATTCCTCAACTTTATCAGTATTTATTGCCACCTTTCCCAACTTCTTTGTCACATGTTGCTGGCATCAAATTGTAAATTTAATGATTATTTGCAAAGTGTTTATGAGTTTGAACATCAAATATGTTGTCTTTGTAGCATATTCAACTGAATATGGCTTGAAAAGGATTCACAAATCATTGTATTCTGTTTATATTTACATCGAACACAATTTCCCAACTCATATGGAAACGGGGTTTGTAGATGAAAGTACCTGGAGATAGGTCCCCATCGCTCTGCTCTCCTGAGTCAGAGTCCATGTTCTCCTGCAGGACACGAAAGGCTGTCAAAAACCTTTTCTTCTTTCCTTCTTCCTCTCTCCTTCACAGGCAGCCTTCTGATTGCCCAAAGAAACAATCATGGGGTTTCTCCCTGGAAAACTTCTCCAGCCCGGCTGTGGGAGGAATGTCAGCAGGAGCCTGGGCTGCTTTTCTTCTTTCTGACTCCTTCACTTTCCCTCTTTCTGCTCCCTCTCCTCCACTCTTCTGCTGCACCCTCCCTTCTCTCCCACTCCACCCCTTCCTTCCCACTCAACCCCCCCCTTCTGTCCCACTCCACCCCTGCCCCCTTCTCTCCCACTCCACCCCTTCCCTCCCACTCAACCGCCCCCTTCTCTCCCACTCCACCCCCCTTCTCTCCCGCTCCACCCCCGCCCCCTTCTCTCCCACTCCACCCCCGCCCCCTTCTCTCCCGCTCCACCCCACCCCCTTCTCTCCCACTCCACCCCCGCCCCCTTCTCTCCCACTCCACCCCCCACCCCCTTCTCTCCCACTCCACCCCCCTTCTCTCCCACTCCACCCCCGCCCCCTTCTCTCCCACTCCACCCCACCCCCTTCTCTCCCACTCCACCCCCCACCCCCTTCTCTCCCACTCCACCCCCCCGCCCCCTTCTCTCCCACTCCACCCCCGCCCCCTTCTCTCCCACTCCACACCCCACCCCCTTCTCTCCCACTCCACCCCCCGCCCCCTTCTCTCCCACTCCACACCCCCGCCCCCTTCTCTCCCACCCCACCCCCCGCCCCCTTCTCTCCCACTCCACACCCCGCCCCCTTCTCTCCCACCCCACACCCCACCCCCTTCTCTCCTACTCGTCCATGTCCCACCTCCTCCTCCTCCTCCCATCCGGTGGTGTCACACTCAGCCTCTGGTCAGTCCAAGTCTTTGTGCCGAGTTTTAAGGCTCCCTAAAAGCGCTAGCCGGCCTCTAGCTGAGCAGTCCTCCTACGGCTCCGGTTTCAAGTCCGTCCCAGCAGTAAAAAAAAGCCACGACCTCTTGCTAGTGGCTCTCCAAAGTGTCAACTGTCAGATGAGCCGATTTGTACAAACCCAGTTTCCAAATGAGTTGGGAAATTGTGTTAGATGTAAATATAAACAGAATACAATGATTTGCAAATCCTTTTCAAGCCATATTCAGTTGAATATGCTACAAAGACAACATATTTCATGTTCAAACTGTTCAAAAAAATGTTTTTTTGCAAATAATCATTAACTCTAGAATTTAATGCCAGCAACTCGTGACAAAGAAGTTGGGAAAGGTGGCAATAATATACTGATAAAGTTGTGGAATGCTCATCAAACACTTATTTGGAACATCCCACAGGTGTGCAGGCTAATTGGGAACAGGTGGGTGCCATGATTGGCTATAAAAACACCTTTCACAAGAAAGGATGGGGCGAGGTACACCTCTTTGTCCACAACTGCGTGAGGAAATAGTTAAATAGTTTAAGAACAACGTTTCTCAAAGTGCAATTGCAAGACATTTAGGGATTTCAACATCTACGGTCCAGAATATCATCAAAAGGTTCAGAGAATGTGGAGAAATCACTCCACGTAAGCGGCATGGCCGGAAAGCAACATTGAATGACCGTGACCTTCGATTCCTCAAAAACCGACATCAACCTCTAAAGGATATCACCACATGGGCTCAGGAACACTTCATAAAACCACTGTCGGTAACTTCAGTTGGCTGCTACATCTTTAAATGCAAGTTAAAACTCTACTATGCAAAGCGAAAGCCATTTATCAACAACATCCAGGAATGCTGCCGGCTTCGCTGTGGCCGAGCTCATCTAAGATGGACTGATGCAAAGTGGAAATGTGTTCTGTGGTCTGACGAGTCCACATTTCAAATTATATTTGGAAAATGTGGACGTGGTGTCCTCCGGAACAGAGGAAAATAACCATCCGGCGCAAAGTTCAAAAAGCCAGCATGTGTGATGGTATGGAGGTGTATTAGTGCCCAAGGCATGGGTAACTTACACATCTGTGAAGGCACCATTAATGCTGAAAGGTCCATACAGGTTTTGGAGCAACATATGTTGTCATCCAAGCAAAGTTTTCATGGACGCCCCTGCTTATTTCAGCAAAACAATGCCAAGCCACGTGTTACAACAAAGTGGTTTCGCAGTAAAAGAGTGCGGGTACTTTCCTGGCCCGCCTGCAGTCCAGACCTGTCTCCCATGGAAAATGTGTGGCGCATTATGAAGTGTAAAATAGGACAGCGGAGACCCCGGACGGTTGAAGGACTGAAGCTCTACATAAAACAAGAATGGGAAAGAATTCCACTTTCAAAGCTTCAACAATTAGTTTCCTCAGTTCCCAAACGTTTATTGAGTGTTGTTAAAAGAAAAGGTGATGTAACACAGTGGTGAACATGCCCTTTCCCAACTACTTTGGCACGTGTTGCAGCCATGAAATTCTAAGTTAATTATTATTTGCGAAAATAAATAAAGTTTATGAGTTTGAACATGAAATATGTTGTCTTTGTAGCATATTCAACTGAATATGGCTTGAAAAGGATTTGCAAATCATTGTATTCTGTTTATATTTACATCTAACACAATTTCCCAACTCCTATGGAAATGGGGTTTGTATATATATATATATATATATATATATATATATATATACTTACAGTGTGTATAGTGTACATATTACATATTGTTATGAATGTCACACCGTGGCGAGGGAAGTCCTGTTTTGGGGTTGTCTTGCAAACTTCCTGTTTTATTTTGAAAATTCTAATTCTCCTCTTGTTTCAGGCCACTTGCTCTTCCTGCTGTGTCACAGTGATTGTCTTTATGTGCCCACCTGTGTCACTCTCCCTCATGTGTAAATGGTCCTGGTCTTCCAAGTTTGATAAGTATTGTCTTGCTTTATTAATCGATTTCTTTGTTCCCTCTGACAGAGTGAATTTCTTCTGCTAAAGTTTTTGGGTCAAGTCTTTTTGTATCAACGTTCATAGTGCCTTGTCTTCCTTTTTTCCTCCTTCTGGAGCGCTTTTAGTTTGCAGGCTTCTCAAAATTTTGTAACATACTTTCTGTGTTATAGCTGAAGTATTATAGTATAAATAATACACTGGGCATTTATGACCGGAACATGTTTTATTTCAGCCCGGTTGTTTACATAGTTAGCATAAGAGTAGTGGTGTTACATCCTAAAAGGTCCGTCGTCCGTCGTGCACCCCAGCCTCATTTCCGTTCCCGGCACATATCTCTACATCCCCCCTGTTTAGTTCTAACACCTCCCCTGTAGACTTAGTTATAATAAATTCTCTGCAATGAACACAAAAACATGTTCATAGTGCCTTGTGTTCCTTTTTTCCTCCTTCTGGAGCGCTTTTAGTTTGCAGGCTTCTCAAGACTTTATATCAGGCGTGCCCATTACGTCGATGGCGAGCTACCAGTCGACCGCGGGGGGTGTGTCAGTCCATCTCCAGCCAGGCTTTTAAAAAAAATAGACCTAAAAATGAGTGATCATCAATCTTCACCAAGACGTCACTTAAATGACATTCACGGTACCGGAGGGTCTTGTGAGATGACGCTGGCTGCTGCAAGATCATTATTATGAAAATATGACCGAGAGGAAGGCCAGAAACACTTTTTATTTCAACAGAATCTCGCGCCGTACCTTCCGTCAAAACTCTAAAGGCCGACTGCACATTTCCTATCTTCACAATAAAAGCCCTGCTTCATGCTGCTGCGCTAACTAAATACAGAGTCTCGGAAAACTGGCGTGCACAAGCGATCCCTCAGAAAGCTGGCGTGCACATCACTTGTGCACGCCAGCTTTCCGAGACTCTTATTTTGTTAGCGCAGGCAGCATGAAGCAGGGCTTTTATTGTGAAGATAGGAAATGTGCAGTCGGCCTTTAGAGTTTTGACGGAAGGGACGGCGCGAAAGTCTGTTGAAATAAAAAGTGTTTCTCGCCTTCATCTCTGTCATTTTTTCATAATAATGAACTGGCAGCAGCCAGCGTCATCTCACAAGACCCTCGGGTGCCGTGAATGTCAATCAAGCAAGCTACGGAATTTGCCGCCAATGTTTTTCTTGTAAAGTGTGTGGAAGCTGGATGAATTAGATGCCAAAAACCAACCACTTTCATGTGGTATTGTACAGAAAGGACAACTTTTTTTCTCCTCCGTTTGAAAATGTGGGCGTTATCATCATTACTGTCTGATTCCAATCAATGCAAGTCATCAGAATCAGGTAATACACCAACTTATATTCTTGTCTTCGTGAAAGAAAGACATCTATATGTGTTACACATGCTTGTATTATCATTAAACACATTTAACTTGTTTACAAAAATGTCTCTTTCATAAATAAATAAATATAAATGATATATATAAATGAGGTAGATCCCCTCGAGTTGTTCAATTGAAAAGTAGCTCGCCTGCAGAAAAAGTGTGGGCACCCCTGCTTTATAACATAGTTTCTGTTTTATAGCTTCTCGACTTCTTTGCATGAGTGATTTAACTTTCTGTAGATAATCATAGATTGTTGGTTTTTCGTTATTAGACTCTGTGGAGAGGCGCAGCCGACGGCGGGGCAGGGCACGCTAGAGCCCTGCCCAAGATGGCGGCAAGGAGGCGGAGAATGGGGCTGAGCGGAGAGGCAGGGCCGCCACAATCTAATTCAGGTGCATGGATTGTGCACCGGCACACAATTGACTTATCTCCTCATAATGTATAAAAGGGGGAGAAGGAGGACAGATCGAGGCAGAAGGAGTAGGAGAACCAGCAGCGGTACCTGACGACCGAGAGTGACAGAAAGCGAGCCGAAAACAGCGACGACGAGGCCGGCTAAAAGCGAGCGAGGAGCGAGCAGGAGAGAAGGAACTTTTACTAATTACGTATAAAATACTACACGGTCTAGCTCCATCCTATCTTGCCGATTGTATTGTACCATATGTCCCGGCAAGAAATCTGCCTTCAAAAGACTCCGGCTTATTAGCGATTCCTAGAACCCAAAAAAAGTCTGCGGGCTATAGAGCGTTTTCCGTTCGGGCTCCAGTACTCTGGAATGCCCTCCCGGTAACAGTTCGAGATGCTACCTCAGTAGAAGCATTTAAGTCTCACCTTAAAACTCCTCTGTATACTCTAGCCTTTAAATAGACCTCCTTTTTAGACCAGTTGATCTCCCGCTTCTTTTCTTTCTCCTATGTCCCCCCCTCCCTTGTGGAGGGGGTCCGGTCCGATGACCATGGATGAAGTACTGGCTGTCCAGAGTCGAGACCCAGGATGGACCGCTCGCCTGTATCGGTTGGGGACATCTCTACGCTGCTGATCCGCCTCCGCTTGAGATGGTTTCCTGTGGACGGGACTCTCGCTGCTGTCTTGGATCCGCTTGAACTGAACTCTCGCGGCTGTGTTGGAGCCACTATGGATTGAACTTTCACAGTATCATGTTAGACCCGCTCCACATCCATTGCTTTCGGTCCCCTAGAGGGGGGTGGGGGGTTTGCCCACATCTGAGGTCCTCTCCAAGGTTTCTCATAGTCAGCATTGTCACTGGCGTCCCACTGGATGTGAATTCTCCCTGCCCACTGGATGTGAGTTTTCCTTGCCCTTTTGTGGGTTCTTCCGAGGATGTTGTAGTCGTAATGATTTGTGCAGTCCTTTGAGACATTTGTGATTTGGGGCTATATAAATAAACATTGATTGATTGATTGAAGGAGCTGAAAAGCGACCCGACCGCAGACAAGCTTGTGTTATTGAAAGAATAAAAAAGAGTCAGACCTGCTCAAAGCCATGTCCTTCCTGAGTGGTCCATGGAACCTGCACGACGACAGCAAGTCTGTCACAGACTCGTATAGAACTTTTGCTATTGCCTTTTTCCTCCTTATGGGAGTGTTTTTTTGTTTATTGCCCCATGCCAGGAGTGTCCAAACTTTATCCACTGAGGGCCGCACACTGAAAAATCAAAGCAAGTGGGGGCCATTTGGATATTTTTTATTAAAAAAAACCAATACAATTTATGTATAAAAAAATATACATTTCGGCCTCCACTCTGGCTTGATCCCAGAGACACCAAAGAGTTTTGGTCCAAAGAATATTAAAAATGTGACATTATTCAGTATTATTTTTTAATTATTATTCTAGTTTTAAATCTCTCGATCAGGGGTCACCAACCTTTTTGAAAGCAAGAGCTACTTCTTGCGTACTGATTAATGTGAAGGGCTACCAGTTTGATACACACTTCAATAAATTGCCAGAAATAGCCAATTTGCTCAATTTATTTCTAACTCTATGTTATTATTAATAATTAATACTAAATGGTCCCTAGTGTGTGAATGTGAGTGTGAATGTTGTCTGTCTATCTGTGTTGGCCCTGCGATGAGGTGGCGACTTGTCCAGGGTGTACCCCGCCTTCCGCCCGATTGTAGCTGAGATAGTCGCCAGCGCCCCCCGCGACCCCGAAAGGGAATAAGCGGTAGTAAATGGATGGATGGATGGATTTATCTTTGTGGAAACACTGATCATCTCAATGATTTCTCACAATAAATATAAACTATCAAACATTTTGACTATTTAAAATTCAAAATTCAACCAAAAAAAAAAAAAAGAGAAAAACGATCTAATTTGAATATTTTAGAAAAAATTAAAAAAAAATTTTTTATGGAGCATCATTAGTAATTTTTCATGATGAAGATTAATTTTCGAATTTTGATGACATGTTTTGAATGGGTTAAAATCCAATCTGCACAAATTGTTATGGGTCACACTCCTGCTGGGCGGCCGGACAAGCCACGCCCACATGCACGGGCCACGCCTCCTGGCAGCTGCAAGCACTCACCTAACTACACACCTGACTGTGATGAGCGAGCTGCCTTCAAGAGCAGACGCAGCCTGAGATCGGAGGCGAGAAGGTAGCTTCACGTAAGCCCAGACGTATCTAGCTCTTCTGCATCTCCCTGGGGTGCTCATTGTCTCCTGTCTTGTGTTGCCTTCCTTCCTCCTCGTCCAGCTGTGTGTCTCCTCACCTTGGACCTCCCGTGGATTTTCCCCTGCCTTCCTGGACATCCACCTCACGCCTGCCTAATGACCACGAAATCAAGCTCCTGCCGTTGATCTTCCGCCTTGCTCCTTGCTGGACTTCCGCCTGGATCCCAACACGCATCCTCAACACCCCCTGGCCACCATACTCCGATAAGTCTCACACTTGGTCACATTACATCTCTTTGGTTGAATAAACATCTCTCCGACACAGGGGCGTCGCCAGACATATTTCACTGGGGCACGTGCCCCAGTAAAAATTTCACCAATAAAAAAAAATCGCTTCAGAGTTTTAAGTCTACATAACATAGACAACAGCGCACATACTACTTAGTATGGTAATTGATTGCTACTTTATTCACTCCACGAAACAGTGAGCACATGGCTACTTAATATGGTAATTTATTCACGTGTGGATCGAGACTTAGGTTGAGAGAGAGAGAGAGGGAGGCGATGCGAATCACTGCTGAGGTAGGTGACGTTAGCCAACAACAATTTGTTAATTACATTATTTTGATTTTGATTTGACTCAAACTGTAACTCCTAGATGGATTTCAATCAATCAATCAATCAATGTTTATTTATATAGCCCCAAATCACAAATGTCTCAAAGGACTGCACAAATCATTACGACTACAACATCCTCGGAAGAACCCACAAAAGGGCAAGGAAAACTCACACCCAGTGGGCAGGGAGAATTCACATTCAGTGGGACGCCAGTGACAATGCTGACTATGAGAAACCTTGGAGAGGACCTCAGATGTGGGCAACCCCCCCCCTCTAGGGGACCGAAAGCAATGGATGTCGAGCGGGTCTAACATGATACTGTGAAAGTTCAATCCATAGTGGCTCCAAGACAGCAGTGAGAGTCCCGTCCACAGGAAACCATCTCAAGCGGATCAGCAGCGTAGAGATGTCCCCAACCGATACAGGCGAGCGGTCCATCCTGGGTCCCGACGAGCGGTCCATCCTGGGTCTCGACTCTGGACAGTCAGTACTTCATCCATGGTCATCGGACCGGACCCCCTCCACAAGGGAGGGGGGGACATAGGAGAAAGAAAAGAAGCGGCAGATCAACTGGTCTAAAAAGGAGGTCTATTTAAAGGCTAGAGTGTACAGATGAGTTTTAAGATGAGACTTAAATGCTTCTACTGAGGTAGCATCTCGAACTGTTACCGGGAGGGCATTCCAGAGTACTGGAGCCCCAACGGAAAACGCTCTATAGCCCGCAGACTTTTTTTGAGCTCTAGGAATCACTAATAAGCCGGAGTCTTTTGAAGGCAGATTTCTTGCCGGGACATATGGTACAATACAATTGGCAAGATAGGATGGAGCTAGACCGTGTAGTATTTTATACGTAAGTAGTAAAACCTTAAAGTCACATCTTAAGTGCACAGGAAGCCAGTGCAGGTGAGCCAGTACAGGCGTAATATGATCCAATTTAAGAAAGTTATTGTCCCGCAGCAGAGAAGAAGCAGCAGGAATGAGAGATGTAAGTGAAGTCCTCGCTAGCTAGGCAACATCATTGTCTTAAGTTGATGCAAAGTTAGCTAACATTATTCCTTGTATCAAGACAAACATATTCATTTGCTGTACGAGCTGTCGAGGGAATTTCCAATGAACATGAAACATCATGTTGGTTATTGTCTGCTGCTTCTGCATCAATGGTGATTTGGAGTCAGCATGTGTGAGTTGAGTGCTTCTCAAATGCTTTATCTTCAGCAAGAATTTTTCTATATCATCATGTCGTGAGCCAAATTTTTAAATCATTCAAGTTTATTTCACAGAAAAATAGCACAGTAGACTTGTCTTGTTAATCGCTGTGACTTTGACTAAAATAATCTTGTTTTGTCAGCAGAAAAATGGCTACAGCTAAAGCCTCTGCTTTTGTTTCCAGAAAAAATAGTAACATTTCTGTATTTGTTTTCAGAAAGATGGCTAAAAATATTGGGTTTTGTTGCCCCATTTAGATTTTAAAAAATATATTTCCATGTCTGTCCTGAGTCCTCCTCCAACTTGTTAGTCGCTTTGCCTTTTGCTAAAATACTCACTAATAGTCACTAGAAAAATGGCTAAAAATATCTGGTTTTGTTGCCACAATTTGATTTTTTTCTCCCTAAATTTTTTTTTTTCATGCACACATGTGACTGCGACTCACTGAAAATGACACACAATCCACTTTTATGTCGCGACACAGCAGTTGGGAACCACTGGTCAACTGTATAACAGTTACTGTAATATTTCCATGTCTGTCCAGAGTGATTGACCACTTTGCAAAAGTGAAAAGGAGACGTTACAGTTTACTTCTCAGAAAATGATTCCCCGAACAGACACACAACAGTTGTTCATTTATTCTACTACTGTGGCTTTATTGTTTTGTGTATATTTTATAGTTGTGTGTATCTGAAATAGGATTAGCCACATTGCCAGAAATGGAAATTAAATAATATAAAAGAACCCGGAGATGTAGGGCTGCTTTATTTTTTGTTTTACTTTTGTAGATGTTAAATTTGCAGATGATTACTGCAATAAATATTTCAAAAAGATTCATTGCTCTTCCTTTTTGCTTTTACCAGTAGTAGTTTAGAAGTCTGGAGTAAAAAAGTGCACAAGTAGGTCAAATGCATGAGTTAATAGTTGCCCACATATGTTTAGTATATGATTATTAAATACATGTTTAGTGTATTAATATTAAACATATGATCACTATATCAACATTAAATATATGATTAGTATATGATTATTAAATACATGTTTAGTGTATAAATATTAAATATATGTTTAGTGTGTAAATATTAAATACCAGTTTACTACATAAATATTAAATACATGTTTGGCGCACAAATTAAATATATGTTTTGTTTATAATTATTTAATACATGTTTGGTGGATGAATATCAAATTCCTGTTTAGTGTATGAATGACCAGATTTATGAAGTGAACGTGCGCCCTCCAGTGGACTTCTGCCGCAATTGCACACATAAACGAATTCCATCCATCCATCCATTTCCTACCGCTTTTTCCCTTTTGGGGTCGCGGGGGGTGCTGCTGCCTATCTCAGCTACATTCGGGCGGAAGGCAGTGTACACCCTGGACAAGTCACCCCGTGTGCCTTATTTAGTGTCCCAGACTTCCAATTCATCGATTACATGTTTAGTGTATAAATATTTAATAAACTGTTTAATATATTAATATTAAATACATGTTTAGTTTATTAATATTAAATACCTGTTTAGTGTATAAATATTACATGTATAGTGTACAAATAGTAAAATAATGTTTAGTGTATTAATATTAAAAACATGCTTAGTGTATGAATATTAAATACATGTTTAGTGTATAATATTAAATACATGTTTAGTGTATGAATATTATGATTGCATTACATCCGGAGATGCTTTCTTCTTCATTCACCTTAGGTGAATGGAGCCTTGGCCAGGAGAACTTGATATCTTCAGACGGTGTCCAGCGGTCATTGGGTGTTTCGACCCTGAACCGTAACACCCTACCGCTGGTGGGCCGGCAGTGGTGGCCAAGTCACTGCCTATCTCCTCCTCCTGGCTTCCAGCTCATCTCATCTCTCCTGCTCCATAACCAGCAAGAGGCTCTCTCCGCTGCCTCCCCCATCCTGCGAGCTGCTGTCTTTCTCTCCTTCCCCGTTATTCCCAAAGCTGTGAGCATTCTCCATACCGACTGGGCAGGGAATCCTCTGCAGCCGACCTCGACCGGGAACAGCCATGCCTGCCATCCTTTTCCCCTGCAGTCATTTAAAAGGTCCTGGTATTTAGCACTTTTCCTTTCAAAGGCTTGGTCGCAACCTTCTTCCCATGGGACTGTGAGTTCAATAAGAATTATCTTCTTTGCCTCTTCAGACCACAGCACCACATCCGGTCTCAGGGTTGTTTGTACAACCTGGGGGAACTGCAGCCTTCCTCCCAGGTCTACTTTCATATCCCAAGACCGTGCCATTTGCAGTAGGCTCTTCCTTGCTGTTGCTGTGGTTGGTGGCTTTTCTCCCTCCCTCACAAACTGGATGGATTTTGTTTTCCCTTGGGGTTGCTGTTTCTTGCATCTCTGCTGCTCCAAGGTGTTAGCCAGTGTCATGAGCACCTTGTCATGACGCCATCTGTATCTCCCTTGGGTGAGTGCTGTTTTACACCCTGACAGAATGTGTGCCATGGTACCCTTCTGCCCGCAAAGCTTGCATAGTGGATCCCCTCTCATGCCCCATCTGTGCAAGTTTGTTGGAGTCGGGAGTGTGTCATACACTGATCTCAGCAAGAAAGAGATGCGGAATGGTTCCAGCTTCCACAGATCTGCCCATGTGATCTTTCTCTTAGGGAGGTCCCATTTGGTCCAAGCTCCCTGGGACGCTAGTTCCACTGCTCTTGATATTCGACCTTCCTCTTCCAGGTTTCGTACTTCCTCCTGGACCATAGCTCTTCTTTCCCTGGGTTCTGCCTTACTCCATTGTTGGACATGGGAAGTTCCAAGACCCTGTCTCCCTGTGCACGGCATCCCTATGATGTCACGTAGCCTCAATATGCTCTCAACTTGTGCAACAGTTGTGTCAGCTGCCCACTTGCGTCCTGATCTTGTAGTGACGCCTGCGTGTCTGACTTGTTCGTCCTGGGTGTCTCTGTATGTCATTAAGACTCTGCACTTTGCTACCTTGAATTCCTCCACCACGGATGACAAGGGAAGCTGGAGCTGTCCTGATCTTATGTAGAGGCCTACTGATGTGAAGCTTGGAGGGATTCCCAGCCATTTTCTGAGGTTCTTGTTGATCTTTCTTTCCACTCCTTCTACGCGTGTCATAGGGATGTCATACACTGTCAACAGCCACATGAGTCTTGGTAACAGTCCATGTTGGTATAGCCATATTTTAAATTTACCAGGGAGTCCTAATTTTCCAATCTTCCTCAGCCACTCCTCTGTCTGCTTCTCTGTACTGGTGATGTTGTTCCTGTCAGTAAGTGAGCTGTCAAACCACTTTCCGAGGCACTTTATAGGGTTCTCCTCAATCGATGGAATCACTTCTCCTTGCACTTGCAGCTTGAACCTGTTCGTCAATTTACCTTTCCGGATCACCATGCTCCTTGATTTTTTGGGCTTAAACTTCATTCTGGACCATGTTGCCATGTGGTCCAGAACTGTTAGCACCCGTCTCGCCTCCACATGGGTTGTGGTCGTCACGGTGAGATCGTCCATGTAACCTCTTATTGGGGGTTGTTGAATGCCTGATTCCATTGCTGGTCCTCTGGCTTCTTTCCCAGCAGCTGTTATGAGGAGGTTCATACCCATGATAAAGAGGATGGGGGAGATTGTGCATCCAGTTACGATTCCCTTTTCCAGGTTTTGCCACTGAGTTGTGAAATTGGCTGTCTTGAAACGTATCTGGATGCCCCCAAAGTAGCTGGTTATCATTCCCTTGATGTGCAGAGGGATGTGGTAATGGTCTAGTGCAGTGTGAATGAGGGCGTGAGGGATTGATCCGTAGGCGTTAGCCAGATCGAGCCAGACAACAGTCAGGTTGCCTTTGCTTGCTTTGGCCTCCCGGATCATCTGACTGAGAACTCCGGTGTGTTCCAGGCATCCAGAGAAGCCTGGTATTCCACCTTTTTGGATAGAGGTGTCAACATATCCGTTCTCAGTCACGTATAAGGTCATCCTTTTTGCCAGTACATAAATATTTAATAAACAACTGTTTAATATATCAATATTAAATACATGTTTAGTTTATTAATATTAAATACCTGTTTAGTGTATAAATATTACATGTATAGTGTACAAATAGTAAAATAATGTTTAGTGTATTAATATTAAAAACATGCTTAGTGTATGAATATTAAATACATGTTTCGTGTATGAATATTAAATACATGTTTAGTGTATAAATATAAGTGTATGAGAAACCAAACTTATATAAAAAAATAAAATAAAAGAAACAAAAAAAAAGGAAAAGGAGAGACTTATTAAGAGGGAACGTGCGCCCTCCTGTGGACTTCTGCCGCAACTGCACACATAAAGAAATTCATTATTTCCAAGTGAAGTGAAGTGAATTATATTTATATAGCGCTTTTCTCAAGTGACTCAAAGTGTGCCTTATTTAGAGGATAATAAATACATGTTTACTGTATGAATATTAAATATATGATTAGTATGTAATTAAATATACGTTTAGTATATGATTATTAAATACATGTTCAGTGTATTAATATTAAATACACGTTTAGTGTATAAATATTAAATACATGTATACTGTATGAATATTAAATATATAATTAGTATATAATTAAATGTACGTTTAGTGTATAAATATTAAATACATGTTTAGTGTATAAATATTAGATACATGTTTAAAAAAATACATGTATACTGTATGAATATTAAATATATAATTAGTATATAATTATGTTTAGTGTATTAATATTAAATACATGTTTAGTGTATAAATATTAAATACATGTTCAGTGTACTGATATTAAATACATGTTTAGTGTATTAATATACGTGTGTGAGAAACTTAACTTATTTATAAAAAAAAAAAAGTAAAAAAAGAAGGCCAATAGGGCTTGTCGATAAAATTAGGTCATAACTTATGTTGGGGGGGACAGACTTATGAAGAGGGAACGTGCGCCCTCCGGTGGACTTCTGCTGCAACTGCACACATAAAGAACATTATTTCCAAGTGTGCCTTATTTAGAGAATAATAAATACATGTTTACTGTATGAATATTAAATATATGATTAATATATAATTAAATATACGTTTAGTATATTATTATTAAATACATGTTCAGTGTATTAATATTAAATACATGTTTAGTGTATTAATATTAAATACATGTTTAGTGTATGAATATTAAATACATGTTTAGTGTATAAATATTAGATACGTGTTTAAAAAATACATGTATACTGTATGATTGAATATATAATTAGTATATAATTAAATATGTTTAGTGTATTAATATTAAATACATGTTTAGTGTATAAATATTAAATACATCTTTTGTGTATAAATATTAAACAAATGTATAATTATTAAATGCATGTTTAGTGTATAAATATTAAATACGTTTTTGGTGAATAAATATTAAATACATGTTTGGCGTATAAATTAAATTTATGTTTAGTTTATAATTATTTAATACATGTTTGGTGGATAAATATCAAATTCCTGTTTAGTGTATGAATGACCAGATTTATGAAGAGGGAATGTGCGCCCTCCAGTGGACTTCTGCCGCAATTGCACACAAAGACATTATTTCCAAGTGTGCCTTATTTAGAGAATAATAAATACATGATTACTGTATGAATATTAAAAAATATGATTAGTATATGTTTAGTATATTATTATTATATACGTCTTCAGTGTATTAATCTTAAATACATGTTTAGTGTATAAATATTAAATCCATGTTCAATGAAAGAATAATACATGTATATATGTGTATATATATATATATATATATATATATGTATATATATATATATACATATATATATATATATATTAAATACATGTTTAGTGTATAAATATTAAATACATGTTAAGTGTATTAATATTAAATACATGTTGGTATATAAATATCAAATTTAATGTTTAGTGTATTAAAATTAAAGACATGTTTGGTGTATGAATATTAAATACATGTTTAGTGAATAATTATTAAATACATTTTTAGTGTATAAATATTAAATATATGTTGGTATATAAATATCAAATTTAATGTTTAGTGTATTAGAATTAAAGACATGTTTGGTGTATAAATATTAAATACATGTTTAGTGAATAATTATTAAATACATGTTTAGTGTATAAGTATTAAATACATGATTAGTGTATGAATATTAAATACATGTTTAGTGTATAAATATTAAATACATGTTGGTGTATAAATATATAATTTAATGTTTAGTGTATTAAAATTAAAGACATGTTTAGTGTATAAATATTAAATACATATTTAGTGTAAAAATATTAAATACATGTTGGTGTATAAATATCAAATTTAATGTTTAGTGTATTAAAATTAAAGACATGTTTAGTGTATAAATATTAAATACATGTTTAGTGTATAAATATTAAATACATGATTAGTAGGGCTGTGAATCTTTGGGTGTCCCACAATTCGATTCAATATCGATTATTGGGGTCACTATTCGATAATATATCGATTTTTTTCAATTCGATTCGGTTCTCGATTCAAAAACAATATTTTCCCGATTGAAAAGGATTGTGTATTCATTCAACACATAGATTTCAGCAGGATCTACCCCAGTCTGCTGACATGCTAGCAGAGTAGTAGGTTTTTGTAAAAAAACTTTTATAATTGTAAAGGACAATGTTTTATCAACTGATTGCAATAATGTAAATTTGTTTTAACTATTAAAGTTAGCAAAAATCTGACTTATTTTATCTTTGTGCAAACATTGGACACAGTGTGTTGTCCAGCTTATGAGATGCCATGCAAGTGTAAGCCACTGTGACACTATTGTTCTTTTTATAAATGTCTAATGATAATGTCAGTGAGGGATTTTTAATCACTGCTATGCTGAAATGATAACTAATATTGATACTGTTGTTGATAATATTCATTTTTGTTTCACTACTTTTGTTTTGTTCTGTGTGGTGTTTGTGTCTCCTCTCAATTGCTCTGTTTATTGCAGTTCTGAGTGTTGCTGGCTCAGCTTTGCTTTTGGAATTGGATTGCATTGTTATGGTGTTGTTGTGTAGTGCTTTGTTGGATTGATAAAAAAAAACAACGATTTTTAAAAAATTAGAATCGATTCTGAATCGCACAACGTAAACGATTTGATTCATATTCGAATCGATTTTTTTCCCCCGAACCCCTAATGATTAGTATATAATTAAATATATGTTTAGTATATGATTATTAAATACATGTTTAGTGTATTAATATTAAATACATGTTTGTATGTGTGTATGTATATATATATATATTTTTTTTTTTTTTTTTTTTTTTTTTATATATATATAAATATATAATTTTATTTTTTTATTTTTGTGTGAGTGTGTTTCTGCCATTAAAAATCAGGGCATAAAATTAAAAAAATTAATTAAAAAAAAACATTATGGCAACGGAAATATTTAGAGTTAATCTGTAGATATTTGAGTAATGAAAGTAAAAGGTTTTTTTTATTTTTTTAAATATGACTTATTTTTAAAACTTTTATGACTGAGATGGAGAACAGTCAACAAAATTGACAGAAGCTATAACGATTAAAATCATGAAAAACATCGAAATAGCCCAAAAATGTTTTCATTATTCAGTGTGTGGCCCTCAGTGGAAAACGTTTGGACGCCCCTGCTTAATTGGGGGGGAAAAAACAGTTTATATGCAATAATGGTCAACTGCTCCTTCTTTCTGTTAAAAGGTGGATTCTTTTGTGGTTAAACACTGCCCCCTTGTGGCAAATTGACTGAACTACTCCACTCAAAAATATCAATGAAATATGGATATATTTTGATATTCTATCTCAACATTTTTTAATTGTATTTTAAGGAATCAGGTCATGGCAAAAAAAAAAAACAACTTAATTAACTAAAACCCAATCAAACAACTTTGACTAGTTTTACAGGCTGGATGAGTACACAAAAACAAATAATAAATAATAATTTCAAATAATATTCATTTAAATTTCTCACAAGTATTTAGAATATGCGTTATCCAAGAAAATAGCTGGACAAAACAGTATATCATTTTTAAAAATTATACAGTTTATAACCATGACGACGCATGTTGTTGTGTTTCAGAACTGGGCTCCAGCCGGCTGGGAGAAATTAGGAAAATGTCTCAAAGTTCCAAAATCGGCTCCTTGGAAGTGCGATGAGCAATGAACTTGTTGTTTATTTTATTCTTTTTAAATCGGCAACTGTTTTATATTAAACACCACATCATGTCAAAGTCAGCTGGGATAGGCTCCAGCGCACCCGTGTCAACATGCTACAGTTGTGATCAAAATTATTCAACCCCCACACAATTTTGGTAATTTATCAAGTTGGACATTTATTCCGTATTTTGTTTATAGTCATATCAAATAAAGATGCATTAAATAGACAAATGCAACTTGAATTACAACATATTTTGTAACATACCAAACAGTCTCATTTCTCTTAATATCTAATTGACAAAATTATTCAACCCCTTGAAGATCATAACTCTTAAGAACAGAATTTGAATAAGGTCTTTTCAATCAGGTGTTGAAAACACCTGTAGATGTGATTAGAACCATAACGAGCAACAATTAAACTGATTGAAAAAGACTGTGACGCTCAGCTTCTTGTAGACCAGGGGTGCCCACACTTTTTCTGCAGGCGAGCTACTTTTCAATTGACCAACTCGAGGGGATCTACCTCATTTATATATATCATTTATATTTATTTATTTATGAAAGAGACATTTTTGTAAACAAGTTAAATGTGTTTAATGATAATACAAGCATGTGTAACACATATAGATGTCTTTCTTTCACAAAGACAAGAATATAAGTTGGTGTATTACCTGATTCTGATGACTTGCATTGATTGGAATCAGACAGTAATGATGATAACGCCCACATTTTCAAATGGAGGAGAAAAAAGTTGTCCTTTCTGTACAATACCACATGAAAGTGGTTGGTTTTTGGCATCTAATTCATCCAGCTTCCATACACTTTACAAGAAAAACATTGGCGGCAAATTCCGTAGCTTGCTTGATTGACATTCACGGCACCCGAGGGTCTTGTGAGATGACGCTGGCTGCTGCCAGTTCATTATTAGGAAAAAATGACAGAGAGGAAGGCGAGAAACACTTTTTATTTCAACAGACTCTCGCGCCGTCCCTTCCGTCAAAACTCTAAAGGCCGACTGCACATTTCCTATCTTCACAATAAAAGCCCTGCTTCATGCTGCCTGCGCTAACTAAATACAGAGTCTCAGAAAGCTGGCGTGCACAAGTGATGTACACGCCAGCTTTCTGAGGGATCGCTTGTGCACGCCAGTTTTCTGAGACTCTGTATTTAGTTAGCGCAGGCAGCATGAAGCAGGGCTTTTATTGTGAAGATAGGAAATGTGCAGTCGGCCTTTAGAGTTTTGACGGAAGGTACGGCGCAAGAGTCTGTTGAAATAAAAAGTGTTTCTCGCCTTCCTCTCGGTCATATTTTCATAATAATGATCTTGCAGCAGCCAGCGTCATCTCACAAGACCCTCCGGTACCGTGAATGTCATTTAAGTGACGTCTTGGTGAAGATTGATGATCACTAATTTTTAGGTCTATTTTTTTTAAAAGCCTGGCTGGATATCGACCGACACACCCCCCGCGGTCGACTGGTAGCTTGCGATCGACGTAATGGGCACCCCTCTTGTAGATGGTCAATGGTGTATTTGCAACAAGGTGAAGTCCAGGGAGTGGTCAAAGAAGTCAAGACAGGAGGTAATTTCTCTTCATAAGAAAGGATATGGATATAAGAAAATAGCAAAGAGACACAGTTGGGAGCATAATTCGCAAATTTAAAGCTAAAGGCACAGTGGAAACACTACCTGGGCGTGGTAGAAAGAGGATGCTGTCCGGTATTTGAAGCGTACAGTGGTGAAAAACTGCTGAGGAACTACAACAGCACATTGCAGAGGGGGGAACGCAGGTTTCGTCCCAGACAATAAGGTGCGCACTACGAGACGATGGCCTCCATGCCAGAACTCCCAGGCGCACCCCACTTCTGACTACCAGGCACAAGGAAATAGACTCCAGTATGCCAAAAATCATCTGGACAAACCCCAAAGGTTTTGGGAAACTGTTCTATGGAGTGATGAGACAAAAGTGGAACTCTTTGGGCCTATGAATCAACGTTATGTCTGGAGGAGAAAAAAATGAAGCTTACAAAGAGAAGAACACCTTGCCTACTGTTAAGCATGGTGGGGGGTCAATCATGCTCTGGGGCTGTTTCTCTGCCTCAGGTACCGGGAATCTCCAGCGCGTTCAAGGCATTATGAATTCTATTTCCTAGCAGGATATATTAGCTGCAAATGTCATGAAGTCAGTGACGAAGCTGAGACGTTGGACCTTCCAACAGGACAAGGATCCCAAGCATACCTCCAAATCAACATCAGAGTGCTTGCAGAAGAAGGGCTGGAAGACTCTGGAGTGGCCTTCACAGTGGCCAGACCTAAATCCTCTAGTGGGACTTGAAGAAGGCAGTTGCAGCACACAAGCCCAAGAATATGAATGAACTGGAGGCCTTTGCCCAAGAGGAATGGGCTAAAATACTTGCAAGAAGCTTGTGTATCACCTTTGAAGGATGTCATTACTGTTCTACTAAGTACTAAAGATGCATGGAACTAAGGGCTTGAATCATTTTGGCAATGACATATTGAGAAAAATGTCCTTTTTTGCTATTTTGTAAAATACAGTGTTACAATTTAAGTTGCATTTGTCTATTTGACACATCTTTATTTGATATGACTATAAACAAAATGCGGAATAAATCTCCAATTTGTTAAAACACCAAAATTGTGTGGGGGTTGAATCATTTTGATCACAACTGTAAGTAAACATACAGTAATTAATGAATGGAGTGTGTGATGTAATACGGTAACTCTGTAATTAGGGTCCTTGGCCCATGGCAAAGGACTCCTGTGGAGTCCTTTGCCATGGGCCAAGGACCCTATTGACACTGCTGTGTTTTATTATTATTCCGCACCTATGCGCTGTAATTTGACCCCCTTAACATGCTTCAAAACTCCCCAAATTTGACACACACGTCGGTATAGCAAACCTTCCCAACATATTAAGCCACCAATATGTTGGGATTTTTTCCTAGCGCCCCCTAGGAAAAAATTACAGACAAAACTGCATGTAACTTCTGTTAGGAATGTCATAGCGACATGAAACAAAAACTCCTATGTAGGTCTGACTTAGACCCAATTTTCATACACTCACTTCTTTCAGCAAAAATCTACAGGAAGTTGGCAAAAACCCCTTCAAAATCAAATGTTCGCAAAAAATGCAATTTTTGCCTCTTTGCGCTGTAATTTGACCCCTTTAAAATGCTTCAAAAGTCACCAAACTTGGCGCACACATAAGGACTGGCGAATATTGCGATTTAATGACAAAACCAAACCCCAAAACTCAAAATTGCGCTCTAGCGCTATTTTTGAATAAAACACTGAAAAAACTGCTCCTAGGAAGAGAAAACAGACAAAACTGCTTGTAACTTCCGGTAAGAATGTCGGAGAGACCTGAAACAAAAACCTCTATGTAGGTCTCGCTTAGACCTACATTTCATAGATTGACAACCCCCAACAGGAAGTTTGCAATCCCCCCTTCCAAACAAAAGTTTTGTACAAACCGGTCACCTTTCTTCAAACATTATCTCCTCTGAGTGCGTTTGTTGTTTTGGTTTCAAACTCGCACAGGAGAGGGATTGAACCCTTCTGATTAAAAGTATAGAACAGAGTTTTGATAAGTTCTCAGGTTTTGATTTTACGTGCCTTCAAAGAACCCCTGTGCAAAGTCTCCTAAAAAATGTCATTTTTGCCTCTTTGAGCTGTTATTTGACCCCCTTAAAATGCTTCTAAACTCACCAAACTTGACACACACATCAGGTCTGGCAAAAATTGCGATCGGATGAAAAAACCTAACCTCAAAACTCAAAATTGCGCTCTACCGGCCCCCTAGGAATACAACACGGACAAACTGCTCCTAGGAAGAAAACACAGACAAAACTGCTTGTAACTTCCGGTAGGAATGTCAAAGAGACATGAAACAAAAAACACTATGTAGGTCTCACTTAGACCTACATTTTAATAATTAACATACTTTAGCAAAAATCCACAGGAAGTTTGATATTTTCACTTCAATACAACAACTGCATTACTTTCACAATGCATTAGATTCTCAAAATAGTGGCTCCAAGGCGTCTTCTAACGTGGGTCTCGGGGGCAGCAGCCAAAGGCGGACCCGACCAACGCTGCTTGCAGCTTTAATTTTTACATGTTTTTGTACATAATTGCAAGAGTCACGTGTGTGTTTTATGTGCACAAGAATTATTCAAATTTACCTCCTTAAATATTCCAAACAACTCTCAGTATGACGACGTGGAGTTAAAAGTATTAAAGAGACAAGTCTTGTGTTGGGGGATGACAACGTTGTACAGTTTTTACTTGTATTACCTCACAAAATATTCATATTCAACATGTTCTTATTGCAAAAGTACACGTTCCCAGATAATGATGTGCAGTCATGTTCCTGTTGTGTGTGCTGCAGAGTAAAGTGTGAAGTGTTTTTTGTTTTTTGTTTTTGCTCACCAAGCCCAGAAGTGAAAGCAGACCTCAGACAAAGACGACCACAACGTAAAGTGCAGGGGAAACCAAAATGGAAGGCAAAAGTAAGAATGGACATTTTAAAATGCAACTAAATATGTGTTTGTTTGATGCCATTAACTACTGGACATGCAGATAACCAAGATTTGTACTGTATAAATATTTTTACAAATTAGTTGGTACAATTAGATATTAATTAATGTAACATTCACTTCAATATTATAGTTCCACAGCTGGTTAAATTATTTTATATAATCACAAAATCATATTTTTCATTCGAAGTCTTAAAAAAAAAAATGTTTCCCTTGTGGATCATTAAAGTATAAATCTAATATTTTGTTGTAAATAAATACATACCTATTAAATCATAAATATTGATAACTACAAATGTGTATCACATTTTTGTTTGGGGCATTTTTGTATAAAAACTATTAATAAAAAAATGTTAAGTGATTTATCTTTTTTTTTTTAATAAAGCTTTTTAATTGTTATAAATCATTAATTAAAACAATTGCATACGCTGAATGCTTTTTGTGATGTAAGGTTTGAAATTATTTTTTAAATAATCATGTATCATAGTCTATACCATCATTTTCACTTGCTGTCTTTACAATTTATAGTAATAATTTAAAAGGATTGATATGTGATTTAATAAAGCAGTTTTAAATTAATAATTTTAAAGATATTATAAAAAATTATAGAGACTATATAGTTTTTTGTAACTGTAAATATTCACATATATACATACATACAAATGTATATATATATATATGTATATATATCTATATATATATATATATATGTATATATACACAATATATATATATATATATATATATATATATACATACATATACACATATATATATACATACATATACACACATATATATATACACACATATATATATATATATATATATATATATATATAGATAGATAGATAGATAGATAGATTAGAGATGTGCGGTTTGCGGTCTCATTCGCGGATTCCGCGGATAAACCGCGAGTCGGGCGGGTGACATGACGAAAAAATAGATTTGAATTAGATTCGGGCGTGTGGCTGTTGAACTATTCAGAAATATTTAATATACATAGTTCAGGGATCGGCAAGCTTTACCACTCAAAGAGCCATTTTGACCCGAGTCACAAAGTACAGAAGACAATAGGAGCTGCAAACATTCTCGCGAATATCTGCTGGCGGTCACCCGGATAACAAGAATAAGGGCGTGCAATGAAGCCATTGCCTTTGATGCCTTTGACGCCTTCTACAACATGTACCCAGCCTGGCTAATTTGGCAGTAAGAGGATATATGGGCTCATTGTTTTTCCACCATAGAAGTGCTTCAAAATCTGTTTTTTAATGCAATATGGACTTAAATCTGCTGCTATAAAAAACATTGTATGTGTGTGCGCGTGCGTGCGTGTGTGTGGCCCTTTAATATGTGACGTCAGTGAGTATAGCGAGGTGAGGGAGTTTAGCGCGAGCGCAGGAGTGGCTAGTGTTTTGTTGGGTTGGCTGTGTGCAAGACCTCAATAAAGCCACGATTTGCAAGTAATCGCCGGACTCTTCATTTACCCTGGAGTCCGGAGCTGTGGAGACCCACTGGTGGGTAGAGTGAAGGGTGTTGCCCCCGAGAATACATCAGCCCTGGAGGAGTGTCTCCCCCTGCGCTGCTCGACTACGGTCTGGGAGCCGGAAGCAGGAAAGGTGCAACACATGTTTGACGTGTTGTCAGAAGCAGCTGCTGAACAATGTCGGCAAACCTCCGTCCTCCATTGTTGTATCGCGCAGCCAAAGTGTTCCCAAACAGGAGATCTTAACGAGGCAGGAGGGTCTTCCAGCTCTGGCTTTTACATGTTGTCCTAGCCCGGTCGCTGCTAGCATGTGTACTTGTTCGGTACACCTCCGAACCGAACCGGAACCCCTAGTTCAGGGGTAGGGAACCTGTGGCTCTTTTGAAGACTGCATCTGGCTCTCTGATAAATCTGAGCTGACGTTGCTTAACACGATAATTAATGAATAATTCCACTTGTAATCACAGTGTTAAAAATAATGTTAAAATTATAAAACATTCTCATGCATTTTTAATCCATCCATCCGTTTTTCTACCGCACCTGTTCAAGAAGTTGCGTTAATGGTAAGAAGTTATTTATTTATTATTGGTTAGTGTGAGGCTTGCCCTCCTGGGGGTTCTTCAGACCACCAAGCACCGACATGAGAGCCTGTTTCAGGGTTACAATATATATTTTATTTTAATTAAATAAGTCTCTCAGTTGCTTTCCAGCAATAGTATTTCCAGCCCAAACCCAGTCTCTCCTCCTGGCTGCTGCTTATAACAGAGCGACAGGTGATTAGATAACAAGGCCCAGGTGGGCCTTCTATGCACCTGTCGCTGCAGGCCCGAAGGCCACGCCCCCTCCACAGTTAGCTCCAGAATAACAATGTTATTACAAAGAATAAGAGACCTATTATACTCTAGAAATGTTGGTCTTACTTAAAAATGCACATGTTTAGTTGTGTTCAGTGTTAAAAAAAAATATTATATGGCTCTTACGGAAATATATTTTAAAATATTTGCCTTTTTGGCTCTCTCAGCCAAAAAGGTTCCCGACCCCTGCCCTAGTTATTGACATTTTTATTAACAATTAATTAATGTAATAATTTGTTAACAATTAAGTTGAGGGGGAAAAAGAAGAATGAATTTGTTTTTAAGAAATGTATATAATATATGCATATACAGTGTATATATATATGTGAAGTGAATTATATTTATATAGCGCTTTTCTCTAGTGACTCAAAGCGCTTTACATAGTGAAACCCAATATCTAAGTTACATTTAAAGCAGTGTGGGTGGCACTGGGAGCAGGTGGGTAAAGTGTAGTAGCTAAAATAGTAGTTAAAATAAGAGAAATGGTAGTTAAAAGAAAATAAATAGCTAAAAGAAGAGAAATAGTAGCTAAAAGAAGAAGGTAAAATAAGAGAAATAGTAGCTAAAAGAGAAATAGTAGCTAAAAGAAGGTAAAATAAGAGAAATAGTAGCTAAAAGAAGAGAAATAGTAGCTAAAATAAGAGAAATGGTAGCTAAAAGAAAAGAAATAGTAGTTATAAGAAGAAGGTAAAATAAGAAAAATAGTAGCTAAAAGAAGAGAAATAGTAGCTAAAAGAAGGTAAAATAAGAGAAATAGTAGCTAAAAGAAGGTAAAATAAGAGAAATAGTAGCTAAAAGAAGAGAAATAGTAGCTAAAAGAAGAAGGTAAAATAAGAGAGAGTAGCTAAAAGAAGAGAAATAGTAGCTAAAAGAAGAGAAATGGTAGCTAAAAGAAGAGAAATAGTAGTTAAAAGAAGAGAAATAGTAGCTAAAAGAAGGTAAAATAAGAGAAATAGTAGCTAAAAAAAAAAGAGAAATAGTAGCTAAAATAAGAGAAATGGTAGCTAAAAGAAAATAAATAGTAGTTAAAAGAAGAGAAATAGCTAAAAGAAGAAGGTAAAATAAGAGAAATAGTATCTAAAATAAGAGAAATAGTAGCTAAAAGAAGGTAAAATAAGAGAAATAGTAGCTAAAAGAAGAAGGTGCCCAAGGACACAACGGCAGTGACTAGGATGGCGGAAGCGGGAATCGAACCCGCAACCCTCAAGTTGTGTTGTGTTGTGTCTCCCTGTAATGTTTGTCTGATCTTGAATGGGATTGTGCTGAAAATTTTAATTTTCCTGAAGGAATAAATAAAGTACTATCTAATCTAATGTATATATACACATGTGTAAATGTGTATATATATATACATATACATATATATATATATATATATATATTTTTTTTTATACATACACACACACATATGTATGTATACCCCAAAAGGGAATAAGCGGTAGAAAATGGATGGATGGATGTGTATGTATATATGTATATATATATATATTTTTTTTTTTCAACCAGTTATGTATATCAAACCTTGGTTTAAGTGTCCACAGTTAAGTGGAAAGAAGACGTTGACAAATTAAGAGATTAGTAGAGTGTGAGGGGGAGGTGGGGGGGGGGGGGGGGTCCACATCTGGACAGACAGATGTTGATGAGGCCAGCAGTCGTGCTTCCGCTGTCATTGTTTCCGCTTCCACATCCTCGTGCTTCTTCTCCTTGCTAGCTGCAAAGTAGCTCTAACTTTTTTATTTTTTTTTTGGTTTTTACTCGAAACACTTTAAACTTCTTTTTTTTTCCCCCTCCGTCTTTTCCTGGAAACATGGGAGACATGGAAGCTCCCGACGCCAGGCAGCCGAGCAGCAGCGTGCTTCAGTCGGTGCTGCCCAGCAGAGAGTGGGCCTCCTCCCGCAAGGGAATGTTGGTCATCGCCCAAGTGGTGAGAGAACACTTTTTTACTTTTTTACAACTTCTTCTAGCTCGTCTACCAACTATGTGGTCCTCCTGCGCCCTGGGCTGGGCGGGGGCATACACATGTCGATCTCAACGATACCGGAGTCATAGCGGTGTCAGACTTTCCACAGTTCACGTTTGAGCTGGCGGTATCGATCCAATAACGGTATTAACGATACCAAGGCAGTATCAGATATGTACTGCATTGCTCTCCAACTATCGAGTCGGGATTATGTTTGAGCTGGGAAGGCTGATCCAATATCGAGCATATCAATGATACCACCGTGGTAGGATAGACTTTATTAGTATTTACGTTTGCGTTTGGGGGTCGATCCAGTATCGATATTAATGATATCAAGGTAATATCAGTATAAGATAAGTACTGTATTGCTCACCAACAATCAAGTAAGGATTATGTTTGAGCTGGGAAGGCTGATCCAATATTGAGCATATTAATGATACCACCGTGGTAGGATAGACTTCATTAGTATTTACGTTTGCGTTTGTGGGTCTATCCAGTAACGATATTAATGATATTAAGGTAATATCAGTATAAAATAAGTACTGTATTGCTCACCAACAATCGAGAAGGGATAATGTTTGAGCTGGGAAGGCTGATCCAATATCAAGCATATCAATGATACCACCGTAGTAGGATAGACTTTATTAGTATTTATGTTTGAGTTTGGGGTCGATTCAGTATCGATTTTACCTTATCATAGTAGTGTCAGTATCAGTCAATTTATTAAGAGCTGGGGAAGCTAAACCAATATCGATAGTACTGCTGTCATGGTCGTATCAATATCATATAAGTACTGTAATATCGAGTCCTCATTGCAGGGTTGACTTGGAGCTGGGAGAATTGATACAATATCGATATTAAGGATACCTAGGTAATATCAGTATAAGATAAATACTGTATTGCTCACCAAGAGTCGAGTAAGGATTATGTTTGAGCTGGGAAGGCTGATCCAATATTTAGCATATCAATGATACCACCGTAGTAGAATAGACTGTTAGTATTTACGTTTGCGTTTTGGGGTCGATCCAGTATCGATATTAAAGATACCAAGGTAATATCAGTATAAGATAAATTCTGCATTGCTCACCAACAATCGAGTAGGGATTATGTTTGAGCTGGGAAGGCTGATCCAATATTTAGCATATCAATGATACCACCGTAGTAGGATAGACTTTATTAGTATTTATGTTTGAGTTTGGGTGTCGATCCAGTATCGTTATTAAGGATACCTAAGGTTGTATCAGTATAAAATAAGTACAGTATTGCTCACCAACAATCGAGTCGGGATTACGTTTGAGCTGGGAAGGCTGATCCAATATCGAGCATATCAATGATACCACCGTGGTAGGATAGACTTTATTAGTATTGATATTTGAGCTTGGGGTCGATTCAGTATCGATATTACCATATCATAGTAGTGTCAGCATCAGTCAATTTATTAAAAGCTGGGAAAGTTGATCCAATGTCGAGATTATTGATATTATGGTAGTATCAGTATCACATAAGTACTGTAATGCTCACCAACAATCGAGTCCGTCATTGCAGGGTTACTTGGAGTTGGGAGGATTGATCCAATATCGATATCAACGATACCAAAGTAATATCAGTGTAAGATAAATACAGTATTGCTCAACAACAATTGAGTGTGTGTCTTTGCAGAGTTAGTATGAGCTGGCGGTATCTGACATTAACGATACCAAGGTTATCAGATAAATACTGAATTGAAACTGTAGGGATCGATCCAGTATCGATAGTACCGATAAAGTCGTGTCGGTATCAGATAAGTATGCATTGCTTAGCAACAATCTGGTGCGTGTCTTTGCAGTTGTCGTATCGTATTAGTACTAATGATATCATTCAAAATAGTCATTGCAGGGTTGACTTGATCCAATATCGATATTAAAGATACCAAGGTAATATCAGTTTAAGATAAGTACTGTATTGCTCACCAACAATCGAGTAGGGATTATGTTTGAGCTGGGAAGGCTGATCCAATATCGATATTACTGATACATGGAAGTATGGGTATCAGATAAGTATTGTATTGCTCACCCAAAAAATCTAGTCCGTCATTGCAGGGTTTACAAAAAGGGAGAAGCTGTAGAAAAATGGATCGATAGATGGATTATCGGGGTGGTTTAGCTCGGTTAGTAGAGTGGCCGTGCCAGCAACTTGAGGGTTGCAGGTTTGATTCCCGCTTCTGCCAACCTAGTCACTGCCGTTGTGTCCTTGGGCAAGACACTTTACCCACCTGCTCCCAGTGCCACCCACACTGGTTTGAATGTAACTTAGATACTGGCTTTCACTATGTAAAGCGCTTTGAGTCACTAGAGAAAAAGCGCTACATAAATATAATTCACTTCACTTATAAGAAAAGTTGGCATACTTTTTATATTGCGCCAAAATTTATAAAATCCATGATTTTGAGGTTTGAAATCACAAAATTAGATCAAACGCTAGCATGGTAATGATAGCATAGGAAAAGTTATCCATCCATCCATCCATCTTCTTCCGCTTATCCGAGGTCGGGTCGCGGGGGCAACAGCCTAAGCAGGGAAACCCAGACTTCCCTCTCCCCAGCCACTTTGTCTAGCTCTTCCCGGGGGATCCCGAGGCGTTCCCAGGCCAGCCGGGAGACATAGTCTTCCCAACGTGTCCTGGGTCTTTGGACGTGCCCTAAACACCTCCCTAGGGAGGCATTCGGGTGGCATCCTGACCAGATGCCCGAACCACCTCATCTGGCTCCTCTCCATGTGGAGGAGCAGCGGCTTTACTTTGAGTTCCTCCCGGATGGCAGAGCTTCTCACCCTATCTCTAAGGGAGAGACCCAAACTCATTTGGGCCGCTTGTACCCGTGATCTTATCCTTTCGGTCATGACCCAAAGCTCATGACCATAGGTGAGGATGGGAACGTAGATCGACCGGTAAATTGAGAGCTTTGCCTTCCGGCTCAGCTCCTTCTTCACCACAACGGATCGGTACAACGTCCACATTACTGAAGACGCAGCACCGATCCGCCTGTCGATCTCACCATCCACTCTTCCCTCACTCGTGAACAAGACTCCTAGGTACTTGAACTCCTCCACTTGGGGCAGGGTCTCCTCCCCAACCCGGAGATGGCACTCCACCCTTTTCCGGGCGAGAACCATGGACTCGGACTTGGAGGTGCTGATTCTCATTCCGGTCGCTTCACACTCGGCTGCGAACCGATCCAGTGAGAGCTGAAGATCCCGGTCAGATGAAGCCATCAGGACCACATCATCTGCAAAAAGCAGAGACCTAATCCTGCGGTCACCAAACCGGAACTCCTCAACGCCTTGACTGCGCCTAGAAATTCTGTCCATAAAAGTTATAGGAAAGGTTAGCCTACTTCTAAGAAGGCGCCAGGCATTAAAATACATGTTTTTCAAAGTTTGAACGTACAAAATGAGCTAAAATGCTAGCATAATATGTTAGCATCCTAACGTTAGCATGCGGCTATAAGGAAAGTTAGCACACCTCAACCACGCAGGAGGGGGGTTTGGTGCTCACGGGGTGTATAACATAGTCAGGAAGTTGTCAAGCTTGGACATGGATGGTGTGTGCTCCTTCGATTACAGGACGAGCCAGGCGTAAATTCAGGTACATGATGTTTTATTTGGAATTCTAAATACAAAATAAACAAACTAAGGGCGCTCACAAGGAGGTATAAAACTTGGCTACAAAATATAAACGGGAAACGAAAACACTTGCTCGATTGGCATGAATGAACTAAGAACAGAAACAGCACCATGGCATGACTATAAACAACTGAAACAAAACACTTACTGAAGTGAAGTGAATTATATTTATATAGCGCTTTTCTCTAGTGACTCAAAGCGCTTTACATAGTGAAACCCAATATCTAATTTTTACATTTAAACCAGTGTGGGTGGCACTGGGAGCAGGTGGGTAAAGTGTCTTGCCCAAGGACACAACGGCAGTGACTAGGATGGCGGAAGCGGGAAACGAACCTGCAACCCTCAAGTTGCGAGCACGGCCACTCTACCAACCGAGCTATGCCGCCCAAAAACAACAAAAACGGGAGGCAAGAATCGCAAGGTGCGTGGCAGGTGATCCAGGGCATGGAGAACGAGCAGCAAAGGTCGTAGATAACAATGAAAGTTAGAACGGCATGGGTAATGAAAGTTGATGTTCCCAGACTGATGGACGGAAAGAAATCGACTTAAATAGTGGCTGTGAATAATTAGGAACAGGGGCGTGACTAGGAGGGCGAGGTGAAAAACAATGAGTTGTCATGGTAACAAAAACCAACCAGGAAGTGAAAAAACAGAACACAAAACAAAACATGATCAAACGTGAAATCAGATTTACAAACGTGACAGAAATGTCATGGATGCAAAGGATTCTGGGTATTTGTTGTGTTGTGTTACTGTGAGGACTTTTCTCCCGAAATCTGTTTTTTTATTCTTCTTTTGTGTGGGTTCACAATGTGGTGCATATTAGTAAGTGTTAAAGTTGTTTATATCACAACCGTCAGTGTGATGTCACCCAGTATGCCTTGTAGTCGTGTGCGTGCATCTGCAGAAGCCTCTCACAACATGATGGACCGCTCGCCTGTATCGATTGGGGACATCTCTACGCTGCTGATCCGCCTCCGCTTGAGATGGTTTCCTGTGGACGGGACTCTCGCTGCTGTCTTGGATCCGCTTTGAACTGAACTCTCGCGGCTGTGTTGGAGCCACTATGGATTGAACTTTCACAGTATCATGTTAGACCCGCTCGACATCCATTGCTTTCGGTCCCCTAGAGGGGGGGGGGTTGCCCACATCTGAGGTCCTCTCCAAGGTTTCTCATAGTCATCATTGTCACTGGCGTCCCACTGGATGTGAATTCTCCCTGCCCACTGGGTGTGAGTTTTCCTTGCCCTTTTGTGGGTTCTTCCGAGGATGTTGTAGTCGTAATGATTTGTGCAGTCCTTTGAGACATTTGTGATTTGGGGGCTATATAAATAAACATTGATTGATTGATGTTGCTGGACTGGCAAGCATGTGGTAGAAGGTGTCAAAGGCAATGGTTTCATAACATGCCCTTATTCTTGTTATCTGGGGGGACCACCAGTAGATGTTGGTGAGAATAGGTGCGGCTTCTATTCTGGACCCGGTTCCTCCTTTTGTGAACCGGGTCGAAATGGCTTTTTGAGTGGTAAAGGTTGCCGACCCCTGGTATAGAGTATATATGTAAATATGTATGTCTATGTATAGAGTATATATGTAAATATGTATGTCTATATGTAACTGTGTAGAAAACAGAATATCCTCATGTTTGATGAAATGATGAATGAAGTGTTGCAACAGCGCCTGTTGCTGGCGAGAAGTGGTATGTACAGTTAGTCACCTGTGGGAAGTGCTCAGAACTGTGAGGCCTCCAAACATACATATATACATACACTATATATAACACTATAATTACATACATACATACATATATATTCACGGTGGCAGAGGGGTTAGTGCGTCTGCCTCACAATACGAAGGTCCTCCAGTCCTGGGTTCAAATCCAGGCTCGGGATCTTTCTGTGTGGAGTTTGCATGTTCTCCCCGTGAATGCGTGGGTTCCCTCCGGGTACTCCGGCTTCCTCCCACTTCCAAAGACATGCACCTGGGGATAGGTTGATTGGCAACACTAAATTGGCCCTAGTGTGTGAAAGTGAGTGTGAATGTTGTCTGTCTATCTGTGTTGGCCCTGCGATGAGGTGACGACTTGTCCAGGGTGTACCCCGCCTTCCGCCCGATTGTAGCTGAGATAGGCGCCAGCGCCCCCCGCGACCCCAAAAGGGAATAAGCGGTAGAAAATGGATGGATGGATATATACATACACTATATACAACAATATAAATACATACATACACTATATATAACAATATAATTACATACATAAATACATACATACACTATATATAACAATATAATTATATACATACACTATATATAACAATATAATTACATACATAAATACATACATACACTATATATAACAATATAATTACATACATACACTATATATAACAATATAATTACATACATAAATACATACATACACTATATATAACAATATAATTATATACATACACTATATATAACAATATAATTACATACATAAATACATACATACACTATATATAACAATATAATTACATACATACACTATATATAACAATATAATTACATACATACATACATATGTAACGGTGTAGAAAACAGAATATCCTCATGCTTGATGAAATGATGAATGAAGTGTTGCAACAGCGCCTGTTGCTGGCGAGAAGTGGTATGTACAGTTAGTCACCTGTGGGAAGTGCTCAGAACTGTGAGGCCTCCAAACTGGTGAGACACCTTTTTGTATTGTCCGGGATTGATGACTAATTAGTGAATACAGACTGTTTATATTTTGATTACTACTTTGTAACAGACACATAAAAAGTTTCGCTAATTGGTATTGACCAAAGCTGTATCCTAGAGTGATATTTTAAAGACAATAACACACTTTTACTGTGTAAACTAATTGGTGATTATTGATGTGTTATTTAGAGAATCCCGTGACCCAAGTGGACTCACAGTCTCACAATTTGCACTGTTTTACAGCTAATATTATATTTCATGCCACTGTGTTTGTTTGGCTGTTGACATATTTGTCCTCACCTGTTGTTATGATGCTAATGCTAGCATGGCTAGGCCGCGGCCTGCTTTATCAACCGCATGGTTTGAAGCAGCCATTTTGGATGCGAGGTGTGTTTAGGGACATCCTGTAAAATGTAGTTTCTGTAAATTTACTGTGTATTTTGCATATAAAAAAAAGGATTATTGTTCATTTGAGCACACCATTGTCAGTACATGTGAAACCATTGAAGAAATTAATATGATAATTAGTATAAAGATTTGGTCTAAACACTATACGATCACACCCAAATGTTTGTACGATGAAACTATGGTTTGTCATGTCAAACATCAGAACTGTGACGCCTCCAAACTGAGAATCCTGTGACCCAAGTGGACTCACAATCTCACAATTTGCACTGTTTTACAGGACACTGTAATTAAAGAAATTCATAATCCACCTGGTGCCAGTGATATGTTGAAGTGACAGCAGTGTGGAGCTGCATTTTGTCACATACACTTGTGGACCGTCACACATGTATAGAGTATATATGTACATATATATATATATAGAGTATGTATATATATATATATAGTTTATACACATAGAGCAGGGGTGGGCATTACGTCGATCTCGGAGGGTGTGTCAGTCGATCTCAAGCCAGGTATTAAAAAAAAGACATAAAAATGAGCAATCATCAATCATACCAAGACTTCACTTTCGTCAGTTGTTTGACATTCTCGGCACCCGAGGATCTTGTGAGATGACGCTGGCTGCTGCAAGCTCATATTTAAGAAAAAAATCACTAACAGGGCGGACGCAGAGAAACACATTTTATTTCTAGAGACTCCGTACCTACTGTCAAAACTCTAAAGACCGACTGCACAGTTCCTGTCTTCACCATAAAAGACCTGTTTCATCCTGCCTGTGCTAACAAAATAAGAGTCTCACAAAGCTAGCGTGCACAAGCTACCAAGCTACGGAGTTTGATGTCAATGTATTTCTCCCCCGCCCTCAGCGACCACTTTCTCACTTGCTTGCCCACCCGCACTCTCACTGACGTCACTCACCTGCTGCCAGACATTAAAGGGCCACACACATATGCTACTCTCATAACGAAGTGTTTAAAAACGAGTATGCAAGTTGGACAAATGAGATGCCAAATCCAACCACTTTCATGTGGTATTGGACAGAAAGGAGGACTTTTTTTTTCATCCATTTGAAAATGCGGACATTATCAGCACCACTGTCTGATTCCAATCAATGCAAGTCATCAGAATCAAATACACCAACTTATATTCTTGTTTTCATGAAAGAAAGGAATCTATGTGTGTTAAACATGCTTGTATTATCATTAAACACCATTAACTTGTTAACAAAAATGTCTCTTTCATAAATAAATAAATATAAATTATAAATAGGAATGAGGTAGATCTCCTCGACTTGGTCAATTGAAAAGTAGCTCGCCTGCAGAAAAAGTGTGAGCGCCCCTGATATAGAGTATATATGTATGTGTATATGCGGAGGGAGACAGCAGCTTCTAATGCAGGGGTCGGGAACCTTTTTGGCTGAGAGAGCCATGAAAGCCAAATATTTCAAAATGTATTTCCGTGAGAGCCATATCATACTTTTTAACACTGAATACAACTAAATGCGTGCATTTTTAAGTAAGACCAACATTTCAGAGTATAATAAGTCTCTTATTCTTTTTAATAACATTGTTATTCTGAAGCTAACCGATAATAAATAAAATGTCATGTTTTTGTTTGGCCATGTGCTGTTTGTCCTTTGGACTCTTTAAGTTCCTGTTTTTTTTCCACTCCCTTGTCTGGTTTGATTGGTTACTCATTTTGTCCACCTGTCTCTGGTGGACAAAATGCCCGCTCACCTGCTTCCCGAGCACTAATCAGAGGCAGTATTTAAGCTCGTCTTTGCCAGTCAGTCGCCCTGTGCTGACTTGTTTCATGCCTTGCCATAGTTTCATGCTTCATGCCATGCCAAGTAAGTTTTGTTTGATTTATGTTCGTAGTCGAACCTCGGATCCAGGAGGAACAGTGTGGTTTTCGTCCTGGTCGTGGAACTGTGGACCAGCTCTATACTCTCGGCAGGGTTCTTGAGGGTGCATGGGAGTTTGCCCAACCAGTCTACATGTGCTTTGTGGACTTGGAGAAGGCATTCGACCGTGTCCCTCGGGAAGTCCTGTGGGGAGTGCTCAGAGAGTATGGGGTATCAGACTGTCTTATTGTGGCGGTCCGCTCCCTGTATGATCAGTGTCAGAGCTTGGTCCGCATTGCCGGCAGTAAGTCGGACACGTTTCCAGTGAGAGTTGGACTCCGCCAAGGCTGTCCTATGTCACCAATTCTGTTCATAACTTTTATGGACAGAATTTCTAGGCGCAGTCAAGGCGTTGAGGGGTTCCGGTTTGGTGGCCGCGGGATTGGGTCTCTGCTTTTTGCAGATGATGTGGTCCTGATGGCTTCATCTGGCCGGGATCTTCAGCTCTCGCTGGATCGGTTCGCAACCGAGTGTGAAGCGACCGGAATGAGAATCAGCACCTCCAAGTCCGAGTCCATGGTTCTCGCCCGGAAAAGGGTGGAGTGCCATCTCCGGGTTGGGGAGGAGACCCTGCCCCAAGTGGAGGAGTTCAAGTACCTAGGAGTCTTGTTCACGAGTGAGGGAAGAGTGGATGGTGAGATCGACAGGCGGATCGGTGCGGCGTCTTCAGTAATGCGGACGTTGTATCGATCCGTTGTGGGGAAGAAGGAGCTGAGCCGGAAGGCAAAGCTCTCAATTTACCGGTCGATCTACGTTCCCATCCTCACCTATGATCATTAGCTTTGGGTCATGACCGAAAGGATAAGATCACGGGTACAAGCGGCCCAAATGAGTTTCCACCGCCGTGTGGCGGGTCTCTCCCTTAGAGATAGGGTGAGAAGCTCTGCCATCCGGGAGGAACTCAAAGTAAAGCCGCTGCTCCTCCACATCGAGAGGAGCCAGATGAGGTGGTTCGGGCATCTGGTCAGGATGCCACCCGCACGCCTCTCTAGGGAGGTGTTTAGGGCACGTCCAGCCGGTAGGAGGCCACGGGGAAGACCTAGGACACGTTGGGAAGACTATGTCTCCCGGCTGGCCTGGGAACGCCTCGGGATCCCCCGGGAAGAGCTAGACGAGGTGGCTGGGGAGAGGGAAGTCTGGGCTTCCCTGCTTAGGCTGCTGCCCCCGCAACCCGACCTCGGATAAGCGGAAGATGATGGATGGATAGATGGATGGATTATTTTCTTAGTCTGTTTATGCGTTAGCTTTTTTCTTTCGCCCAAGTTGTGCCTCCGCTGTGAGCGATTTTTGTTTGTATATTTTTTTAGTTAAAATTAAATCATGTTTTTACCTAAATGCCATGTCCCGAGTAGTCCGTCCGCCTTCCTGGGAGAACGACCCCGCAGCAAGCTGACATAAAATACTTCTTACCATTAATGCGACTTCTTGAACAGGTGCGGTAGAAAACGGATGGATGGCTAGAAATGCATCAGAATGTTTTATATTTTGCTCGTTATTTTTAGTACTGTGATTACCAGCGAAATTATTCATAATTATCGTTTTAAGCAATGTCAGCTAAGATTTGTCTGAGAGCCAGATGCAGTCATCAAAAGAGCCACATCTGGCTCTAGAGCCATAGGTTCCCTACCACTGGTCTAATGGATGGTGAGTGAAGTAAACAAAAAAGATAGTAATCAGGAAATAGATTAGAAAAATAAACAGACTAGAAGTTTGAGAGTTGGACTATGAAGTTCAGTCCACAGTGAAGTGTGTGTGTGTGTGTGTGTGTGTGTGTGTGTGTGTGTGTGTGTCCTCCCAGGTGGTGTCCTTCATAGACTTCGTGTGCTTCGCGGCGTCCACGGCAGCCGCCTTCGTGACCGTCCCCCTGCTGGAGTTCCTGGCCGCCCTCTTCCTGCTCTTCGCCTACTCCACTGGATTCAACCAGAGGTTCACCGGCTTCCTGTGGCCTCTCACGGTAAGAAGAAGAAGAAGTGCGCTGGCGTGTTTTCTTCCCTGACTAATCACCTTTCTTCCTCTGGAAGGACTTCATGAGATGTGTGACGGCCGCCATCATCTACTTCATCATCTCCATCATCGCAGTCTCCAAGTATGTGGACGCCTCCTCCAAGGCTGCAGGGGTAAACACCCGCTTGTTCACTACTTCTTCAATAGCAGTAGAACCTCAAACCCTGGTTCTCACATGGGGGCCCAGGAACCCCCTGAGACTACTACGCACTAGTATTCATGTTAGGACGATGCACACGGTTGCAGACAGGCGGCAGCAGGGCTCAGTCTAATCAACAAACTCTCTGTTCTACCCAGTAGGAGTAGTAGTAAGTACACAGGAACACTTAACTACTTACTACTACTACCCAGTAGGAGTAGTAGTAAGTACACAGGAACACCTAAATACTTACTACTACTATCCAGTAGGAGTAGTAAGTACAGAGGAACACTTAATTACTTACTACTACCCAGTAGAAGGAGTAAGTACACAGGAACACGTAAGTACTTACTTCTACTACCCAGTAGGAGTAGTAAGTACACAGGAACACGTAAGTGCTTACTACTACTATCCAGTAGGAGTAGTAAGTACACAGAACACGTAAGTACTTACTACTACTATCCAGTAGGAGTAGTAAGTACACAGGAACACGTAAGTAATTACTACTATTATACAGTAGGAGTAGTAAGTACACAGGAACATGTAAGTACTTACTACTACTACCCAGTAGAAGTAGTAAGTACACAGGAACACATGTGTACTTTCTTAAACTACCCAGTAGCAATAGTAAGTACACAGGAACACGTAAGCACTTACTACTACTACCAAGTAGAAGTAGTAAGTACACAGGAACACATTCGTATTTACCTAAACTACGCAGTAGTATTCTTCTCACTCTGGCGCTTACCAAAGGCATGCGGTAAATTTAGGCCTGCGCTTAAAAATTTGAGTGTGATGTAAGGATACCATCATGAAAAGTACATTTAATAAAAAAAAAC
>NC_084635.1:37814560-37817060 GCF_033978795.1 Nerophis ophidion | reverse complement strand
AACATGCTATGCTAATCGATGCTAACATGCTATTTACCGGCGGTGCTAAAGCAGACATGGCACAGAGATGTATGGACAACCTGCAGATGCATTTGCAACTATATTACGTTTCCTTCCACCCACATTTAATGCGAAACAAACACTTACCAATCGACGGATTTAAGTTGCTCCAGTGTCAAAAGATGCGAAAGTCCTGATCGTTTGGTCCGCACATTTTACCGGCGATGCTAACGCAGCTATTCGGCCATGTTATGGCTATGAATAGCGTCAATAGCTTCAGTTTCTTCTTCAATATTTTCATACTCCAACCATCTGTTTAAATACATGCGTAATCTGTTGAATCGCTTAAGTCGCTGAAATCCGAGTTTGAATCCGAGCTAATGTCGCTATATCTTGCTGTGGTATTCCCATTGTTTGTTTACATTGGCAGCACTGTGTGACGTCACAGGGAAATGGCCAGTGTCTTCACAGAGAGCGAAAATAAGGCACTTTAAAGCTTTATTTAGGGATATTCAGAGACCGGTAAAATTTTGAAAAAAACATAAAGAAATACGACAAGCCACTGGGAACTGATTTTTATTGTTTTTAACCCTTTTGAAATTGTGATAATGTTCCCCTTTAAGTTGAATTGGGGTTGTTTTGGGGGTGATTTAAAAAAAAAATGTAATTAACAATTGCAACTTTACTGAAAGGTAGTTTGGCCGTGTCCGCTCTCAGTGCTGCTGGAGTGATCGCCAAGTGAGCCCGAGATCGTAACAATTTCTATTGATTTACAGTACATGAATAAAAGTCTTTTGATGTTGCAGGTTGGCTGGTTTCAACCGTTTATTGTGCTTAACTTTGCCAGAGTGTGTTTGTGCACATCAGAGTTGTCTTTTTCACCTTTTGTGGGTTCACACGACAACGTTTGTGTGTTGCTATGTCAGCTTATCTAGTATTTGTGCGGCTTCCAGCGGGTTTAAAGATGTGTAATATTATCTTTGTATTATGTATTGTTTATGGGCTTTTGTGTTGTGTCACTACTGATGTTTTTTGTTTTCTGCACCACAACTAACCAGTATTAATAGTGCAGTGTGGCACTTAATCATTTCTTGTGTTCAAATAAACATTAATACATTACTCAACAAAACAGAATAGAATATTTTCGTGTTTCTGTCGGTCAAATATTTGACTTTTTTAATACTTCTGTCTCATTTATTATTATTTTCAATAATACCGGAAACCATCTGGGGACTTACCTTTTATACTAAACTATATATTATAAGGATATGTATACTGATTATGTCCATGTTAAAAAAAAAAAACGTTACCTTTTATACTATACTAAATATCAGGGTTGACCAACCTTTTTGAAAGCAAGAGCTACTTTTTGGGTACTGATTAATGCGAAGGGCTACCAGTTTGATACACACTTAAATAAATTGCCAGAAATAGCCAATTTGCTCAATTTACCTTTAATATATATATATATATAAATGAGTATTTCTGTTTGTCGTTCCGTTGTACATTTTTTTTCCTTTTACGGAAGGTTTTTTGTAGAGAATAAATGATGAAAAAAACAGTTAATTCAACGGTTTCAAAGAGGAGAAAACAGGAATGAAATAAAAATAAAATTTTGAAACATACCGGTAGTTTATCTTCAATTTCGACTCTTTAAAATTCAAAGTTCCACCGAAAAAAAGAAGAGAAAAACTAGCTAATTTGAATCTTATTAATTATTAATAATTTTTCCTGATTAAGATTAATTTTAAAATTTTGATGACATGTTTTAAATAGGTTAAAATACAATCTGCACTTTGTTAGTAAATATAACAAATTGGACCAAGCTATATTTTTAACAAAGACAAATAATTATTTCTTCTAGATTTTCCAGAACAAATTTTTTTAAAGAAATTCAAAAGACTTTGAAATAAGATTTACATTTGATTTTACAGATTTTCTAGATTTGCCAGAGTATTTTTTATTTATTTTTAATCATAATAAATATGAAGAAATATTTCACAAATATTCTTCGTCAAAAAAACAGAAGCTAAAATGAAAAATTAAATTTAAATATATTTATTATTCTTTACAATAAAAAAAAAATACTTAAACATTGATTTAAATTGTCAGGAAAGGAGAGGAAGGAATTTAAAAGGTAAAAAAGTATATGTGTTTAAAAATCCTAAAATCATTTTTAAGGTTGTATTTTTTCTCTAAAATTGTCTTTCTGAAAGTTATAAGAAGCAAAGTAAAAAAAATGTATTAATTTATATAAACAAGTGAAGACCAAGTTTTTAAAATGTTTTCTTGGATTTTCAAATTCTATTTGAGTTTTGTCTCTCTTAGAATTAAAAATGTACAGCAAAGCAAGACCAGCTTGCTAGTAAATAAATAAAATCAAAAAAATAGAGGCAGCTCACTGGTAAGTGCTGCTATTTGAGCTATTTTTAGAACAGGCTAGCGGGCTGACCCCTGCTATTTAATATAATATGTACACGGTTTGTTGATATTAAAAACT